>NW_025746080.1:0-176365 GCF_021184085.1 Oncorhynchus gorbuscha
ATGGAAACAGACCAGGGGAGAATCTACAACAGTCCTAGTCTGATGGAAACAGACCAGGGGGAGAATCTACAACAGTCCTAGTCTGATGGGGAAACAGACCAGGGAGAATCTACAACAGTCCTGGTCTGATGGAAACAGACCAGGGAGAATCTACAACAGTCCTAGTCTGATTGAAACAGACCGGGAGAATCTACAACAGTCCTAGTCTGATGGATGGAAACAGACCAGGGGAGAATCTACAGCAGTCCTAGTCTGATGGATGGAACAGACCAGGGGAGAATCTACAACAGTCCTAGTCTGATGGATTGAAACAGACCAGGGAGAATCTACAACAGTCCTAGTCTGATGGAAACAGACCAGGGCGAATCTACAACAGTCCTAGTCTGATGGATTGAAACAGACCAGGGGAGAATCTACAACAGTCCTAGTCTGATGGATTGAAACAGAGGGAGAATCTACAACAGTCCTAGTCTGGAAACAGAATCTACAACAGTCCTAGTCTGATGGATTGAAACAGGACTACAGTCCTAGTCTGGAGAATCTACAACAGTCCTAGTCTGATGGAAACAGACCCAGGGGAGAATCTACATAGAGTCTGAACAGACCAGGGAGAATCTACAACAGTCCTGAGTCTGATGGTCACAGTGGAAGCAGACCAGGGAATCACAACAGTCCTGGTCTGAGTGAAACTACAACAGACCAGGGAGAATCTACTAGTCTGATGGAAACAGACCAGGGAGAATCTACAACAGTCCTAGTCTGATGGAAACAGACCAGGGGAGAATCTACAACAGTCCTAGTCTGATGGAAACAGACCAGGGAGAATCTACAACAGTCCTAGTCCAGTGGAAACAGACCAGGGGAGAATCTACAACAGTCCTAGTCTGCAACAGTCCTAGTCTGATGGATGACAGACCGGGGAGAATCACCACAACAGTCCTAGTCTGATGGAATCTACAACAGTCCTAGACCAGGGGAAGAATCTGATGGAAACAGACCGGGGAGAGAATCTACAACAGTCCTGATGTCTGATCTGATGAAACAGACCAGGGGAGAATCTACAACAGTCCTAGTCTGATGGATGGAAACAGACCAGGGGAGAATCTGCTGGTCGTGCAGTGGAAACAGACCGGGGAGTCCTACAGTCTAGTCATGGAAACAGACCAGGGGAGAATCTACAACAGTCCTAGTCTGATGGATTGAAACGGACTACAACAGTCCTAGGGAGAATCTACAACAGTCCTAGTCTGATGGATTGAACAGACCAGGGAGAATCTACAACAGTCTAGTCTGATGGAAACAGACCAGGGGAGAATCTACAACAGTCCTATGGATTGAAACTGATTGAAACGGACCAGGGGAGAATCTACAACAGTCCTAGTCTGATGTGAAACAGACCAGGGAAGATCTACAACAGTCCTAGTCTGATGGAAACAGACCAGGGGAGAATCTACAACAGTCCTAGTCTGATGGAAACAGACCAGGGGAGAATCTACAACAGTCCTAGTCTGATTGAAACAGACCAGGGAGAGAATCTACAACAGTCCTAGTCTGATGAAACAGACCAGGAGAGAATCTACAACAGTCCTAGTCCACAGTGGAAACAGATGAAACGGACTGATGGAAACAGACCGGGGAGGAAATCTACAACAGTCCTAGTCTGATGGATCTAAACAGACCAGGGGAGAATCTACAACAGTCCTAGTCTGATGGAAACAGACCAGGGGAGAATCTACAACAGTCCTAGTCTGATGGATGGAAACAGACCAGGGAGAATCTACAACAGTCCTAGTCTGATGAAACAGACCAGGGGAGAATCTACAACAGTCCTAGTCTGATGGAAACAGACCAGGGAGAGAATCTACAACAGTCCTAGTCTGATGGATGGAAACAGACCAGGGGAGAATCTACAACAGTCTAGTCTGATGGATGGAAACAGACCAGGGGAGAATCTACAACAGTCCTAGTCTGATGGATGGAAACAGACCAGGAGAATCTACAACAGTCCTAGTCTGATGGATTGAAACAGACCAGGGGAGAATCTACAACAGTCCTAGTCTGATGGAAACAGACCAGGAGAATCTACAACAGTCCTAGTCTGATGGAAACAGACCAGGGAGAATCTACAGTCCTAGTCTGATTAAACAGACCAGGGGAGAATCTACAACAGTCTAGTCTGATGAAACAGACCAAGGGAGAATCTACAACAGTCCTAGTCTGATGGAAACAGACCAGGGGAGAATCTACAACAGTCCTAGTCTGATGGATTGAAACAGACCAGGGGAGAATCTACAACAGTCCTAGTCTGATTGAAACAGACCAGGGGAGAATCTACAACAGTCCTAGTCTGATTGAAACGGACCAGGGGAGAATCTACAACAGTCCTAGTCTGATGCTGAAACAGGACCAGGGAGAATCTACAACAGTCCTAGTCTGATGATTGAAACAGACCAGGAAGAATCTACAACAGTCCTAGTCTGATGGAAACAGACCAGGGGAGAAGTCTACAACAGTCCTAGTCTGATGGAAAACAGACCAGGGAAGAATCTACAACAGTCCTAGTCTGATGGATTGAAACAGACCAGGGGAGAATCTACAACAGTCCTAGTCTGATGGATGGAAACAGACCAGGGGAGAATCTACAACAGTCCTAGTCTGATGGAAACAGACCAGGGGAGAATCTACAACAGTCCTAGTCTGATTGAAACAGACCAGGGGAGAATCTACAACAGTCCTAGTCTGATGGATGGAAACAGACCAGGGGAGAATCCACAACAGTCCTAGTCTGATGGATGGAAACAGACCAGGGGAGAATCTACAACAGTCCTAGTCTGATGGACAGACCAGGGGAGAATCTACAACAGTCTAGTCTGGGAAGCAGACCAGGGGAGAATCTACAACAGTCCTAGTCTGATGGATTGAAACAGACCAGGGAGAATCTACAACAGTCTAGTCTGATGGATGGAAACAGACCAGGGAGAATCTACAACAGTCCTAGTCTGATGGAAAACAGACCAGGGAGAATCACAACAGTCCTAGTCTGATGGAAACAGACCAGGGGAGAATCTACAACAGTCCTAGTCTGATGGAAACAGACCAGGGAGAATCTACAACAGTCTAGTCTGATGAAACAGACCAGGGGAGAATCTACAACAGTCCTAGTCTGATGGAAACAGACCAGGGGGAGAATCTACAACAGTCCTAGTCTGATGGAAACAGACCAGGGGAGAATCTACAACAGTCTAGTCTGATGGATGAACAGACCAGGGGAGAATCTACAACAGTCCTAGTCTGATGAAACAGACCAGGGGAGAATCTACAACAGTCCTAGTCTGATGGAAACAGACCAGGGGAGAATCTACAACAGTCCTAGTCTGATGGATTGAAACAGACCAGGGGAGAATCTACAACAGTCCCTAGTCTGATGGATTGAAACAGACCAGGGAGAATCTACAACAGTCCTAGTCTGATGGGACCAGGGGAAACACAGTCCCTGGTCACAGGGATTGAAACAGACCGGGAGAATCTACAACAGTCCTAGTCTGATGGAAACTAGACTACAACAGTCCTAGTCATGGATTGAAACAGACAGGGAGAATCTACAACAGTCCTAGTCTGATGGAAACAGACCAGGGGAGAATCTACAACAGTCCTAAATGAAACAGACCAGGGAGAGAATCTACAACAGTCCTAGTGGAAACAGACCAGGAGAGAATCTACAACAGTCCTAGTCTGGATGGAAACAGACCAGGGGAGAATCTACAACAGTCCTAGTCTGATGGAAACAGACCAGGGAGAATCTACAACAGTCCTAGTCTGATGGATTGAAACAGACCAGGGGAGAATCTACATCCTAGGATGGAAACAGACCAGGGAGAGAATCTACAACAGTCCTAGTCTGATGGAAACAGACCAGGGGAGAATCTACAACAGTCCTAGTCTGATGGAAACAGACCAGGGAAGAATCTACAACAGTCCTAGTCTGATGGAAACAGACCAGGGTCCTAGATGAAACAGACCAGGGGAGAATCTACAACAGTCCTAGTCTGATTGGAAACAGACCAGGGGAGAATCTACAACAGTCCTAGTCACAGTGGAAACGGACCAGGGGAGTCCTCCTAGTCTGATGGATTGAAACAGACCAGGGAGAATCTACAACAGTCCTAGGAAAACAGACCAGGGGAGAATCTACAACAGTCCTAGTCTGACAGACCAGGGGAGAATCTACAACAGTCCTAGTCTGATGGAAACAGACCAGGGGAGAATCTACAACAGTCCTAGTCTGATGGATTGAAACAGACCAGGGGAGAATCTACAACAGTCCTAGTCTGATGGATTGAAACAGACCAGGGAGAATCTACAACAGTCCTAGTCTGATGGATTGAAACAGACCAGGGAGAATCTACAACAGTCTAGTTTGATGGAAACAGACCAGGGGAGAATCTACAACAGTCCTAGTCTGATGGAAACAGACCAGGGGAGAATCACAAACAGTCCTAGTCTGATGGATTGAAACAGACCAGGAGAATCTACAACAGTCCTAGTCTGATGGAAAACAGACCAGGGAGAATCTACAACAGTCTAGTCTGATGGAAACAGACCAGGGAGAATCTACAACAGTCCTAGTCTGATGGAAACAGACCAGGGGAGAATCTACAACAGTCCTAGTCTGATGGAAACAGACCAGGGGAGAATCTACAACAGTCCTAGTCTGATGGATGGAAACAGACCAGGGGAGAATCTACAACAGTCCTAGTCTGATGGAAACAGACCAGGGGAGAATCTCTATAACAGTCCTAGTCTGATGGAAACAGACCAGGGAGAGAATCTACAACAGTCCTAGTCTGATGGAAACAGACCAGGGGAGAGATCTGTAGTCCTAGTCTGATGGGACCAGGGAGAATCTACAACAGGAAACTACAACAGTCCTAGTCTGATGGAAACAGACCAGGGAGAATCTACAACAGTCCTAGTCTGATGGATGGAAACAGACCAGGGGAGAATCCTAGTCTGATGGAAACAGACCAGGGGAAATCTAGTCCTAGTCTGATGAAGCAGACCAGGGGAGAATCTACAACAGTCCTAGTCTGATGGAAAACAGACCAGGGGAGAATCTACAACAGTCCTAGTCTGATGGATGGAAACAGACCAAGGGGAGAACTACAACAGTCTAGTCACTGAAACAGACCAGGGGAGAATGATCTGATGGATTGAAACGGACCATTTTTAAAGGACTGGGGTTTTATTGCTCCTAGCTACTGGTCGTACCTCAGGGCCCAGTACACAACATACAGCTATAAACAACTCCTCCATGTCTTATGTGAACATCCCATATTCATTGTCATCAAGGGAGAAACAGCTTTGTTGAAGACTTGTCAGTGTGTTTCAGTATGTCAACGGAGTGATGTAAAATATATCACTAGCCACTTTAAACAATGCTACCTAATATAATGTTTACATATTCATCCTACATTATTCATCTCATTTTTTATGTTTTTATTTTTTTACGTATATACTAGTACTTCTTATATCATTTTAACAAAACTTTGTATTTTTATACTTGCATTTTACCAAGCTCTAACCACTAGGCTATGCCACTTTGTTTACATAAATTGTTTACATATTACTATGCCCTTTGTTTACATATCTCTCATATGTATATACTGCACTCAATACCATCTACTGTATCTTGCCTATGCTGCTCTGTACCATCACTCATTCATATATCCTTATGTACATATTCTTTATCCCTTTACACTTGTGTCTATAAGGTAGTAGTTTTGGAATTGTTAGTTAGATTACTTGTTGGTTATTACTGCACTGTTGGAACTAGAAGCACAAGCATTTTGCTACACTCGCATTAACATCTGCTAACCATGTGTATGTGACAAATAAAATTTGATTTGATTTGAGTGATCAGATGCACAATATGCTTCTCTATTTTACCATCAGAAATGGCTTATTTGAAAGAAATTGTTCAAAGTAAAACCACTGCTCAGACCCTCTCTGTTCTATTCCAGAGGGGACGTCATCCACACAAGAGGAGGACGGGTGTGAGTCCAGGAAGAGACATAGGTCAGACAGCTTTTCTCTGACCTTTGATGACAGCATGTCCTGGTATGTGATTGGAGGCCTGAGACGAGACCGGAGGAGCAGCGAGTCTTCAGACTCACACAGTAACACTGTGAGTAGCCTCCTGTAACTCTGTGAGGGAGCCTCCTGTGACTCTGTGGGGGAGCCTCCTGTGACTCTGTGGGGGAGCCTCCTGTGACTCTGTGGGGGAGCCTCCTGTGACTCTGTGGGGGGATCCTCCTGTGACTCTGTGGGGGAGCCTCCTGTGACTCTGTGGGGGAGCCTCCTGTGACTCTGTGGGGGAGCCTCCTGTGACTCTGTGGGGGAGCCTCCTGTGACTCTGTGGGGGAGCCTCCTGTGACTCTGTGGGGGATCCTACTGCAGTACAACTATTTACCCTGTCAGACTGTAGTTCCACCAATCCTAAATAAAAGGAGGGTGAGATCCTAAACTAGATCCTAAACTGGGCTACAACATTATGCAGATGAAGGAATGGGATTATTAATTCCTACACATTCAGACAAAATGTTTCACGTCTAGTGTGTGACATCGGTTTGTTCAGTACTTTAGATTCTGAGTTTAAAAAATGATTGTAATTTGTAAATCTACCGGCAGCTGTGTAAGTCCCATGTTACTGAGCTCTCTCTCTCTCGTCTCTCAACAGGAAGTAGGTTCATTGGTCAGTGACGCTGGTGACGATGTTCTGAGCCAGGATCTGGGCTCAGACTCTGATAACTTCAGCGTGGAGTTTGAGGTGGAGTCCATCGACTCGGATGCCTACAGCGATCCCGAAGAGGCTTCAGTGTCTGGAGAGGACGAGGTCTCGGCTCACTGTCTTTTCAAGTGTGTGTGTGTGTGTGTGTGTGTGTGTGTGTGTGTGTGTGTGTGTGTGTGTGTGTGTGTGTGTGTGTGTGTGTGTGTGTGTGTGTGTGTGTGTGTGTGTGTGTGTGTGTTTCCGCTGCATTTATTTAGCTGTGGTGCACCACCACACCAACAAAAAAGCGGACCTTTTCGATGGTTCTTAAATTATCCCGGACCCCCCGAGGAAACATTGATGTGTCATTTCAAACAGCTCCCTCTAGTGTCCTGGGGTCAAACTGCAGCTGTTGACTCCCCGTGTGTCTGTCGTTCTCTCACAGGTGTATGAAGTCACCATCTTCGAGGCAGAGGAGGAGGACTCGTTCGATGACGACACTGAAATCACGGAAGCAGTACGTTTCATATTACACATAACCCCTGTGGTCTAATCTAGTGGTGGTGCCTGTGGTCTAATCTAGTGGTGGTGTCTGTGGTCTAATCTAGTGGTGGTGCCTGTGGTCTGTGGTGGTCTAATCTAGTGGTGGTGCCTGTGGTCTAATCTAGTGGTGGTGCCTGTGGCCTAATCTAGTGGTGGTGCCTGTGGTCTAATCTAGTGGTGTGCCTGTGGTCTAATCTAGTGGTGGTGCCTGTGGTCTAATCTAGTGGTGGTGCCTGTGGTCTAATCTAATCTAGTGGTGGTGCTGTGGTCTAATCTAGTGGTGGTGCTAATCTAGTGGTGGTGCCTGTGGTCTAATCTAGTGGTGGTGCCTGTGGTCTAATCTAGTGGTGGTGCCTGTGGTCTAATCTAGTGGTGGTGCCTGTGGTCTAATCTAGTGGTGGTGCCTGTGGTCTAATCTAGTGGTGGTGCCTGTGGTCTAATCTAGTGGTGTTGCCTGTGGTCTAATCTAGTGGTGGTGCCTGTGGTCTAATCTAGTGGTGTTGTCTGTGGTCTAATCTAGTGGTGGTCTAATCTAGTGGTGGTGCCTGTGGTCTAATCTAGTGGTGTTGCCTGTGGTCTAATCTAGTGGTGGTCTAATCTAGTGGTGGTGTCTGTGGTCTAATCTAGTGGTGGTGTCTGGTCTAATCTAGTGGTGGTGTCTGGTCTAATCTAGTGGTGGTGTCTGGTCTAATCTAGTGGTGGTGCCTGTGGTCTAATCTAGTGGTGGTCTAATCTAGTGGTGGTGTCTGTGGTCTAATCTAGTGGTGTTGCCTGTGGTCTAATCTAGTGGTGGTGCCTGTGGTCTAATCTAGTGGTGTTGTTTCAGGACTACTGGAAGTGCTCAAAGTGTGAGGAGTTGAACCCTCCCCTCCCTAGTGGTGGTGCCTGTGGTCTAATCTAGTGGTGGTGCCTGTGGGTCAACCGCTAATCTAGTGGTGTTGCTGTGGTCTAATCGTGGTGGTCTAAAGAATGGACTGGTTTCCTGTGGTCTAATCTAGTGGTGTTGCCTGTGGTCTAATCTAGACAGTAACTCTGCTGCCCCCAACCTCAAACCCTAACTCTGCTGCCCCCCCACCCCCCAAGCCTACCCCAGCCCCGACAGAGCCCGACGAGACCGAAGGTCTGGATGTTCCAGACGGGAAGAGAGCCAGGTCGCCCCTTCCCCTCCTCAAAGACTCCCAGGAATTGATGTCCGTCTCTGGCCCCGATTCCCAAGACTCGGCCTGCTCCTCCCAGCCCTCCACCTCTTCTTCGAACTCCAACGGCGTGGGCTCAGGCTCGTCCTCTAGCGCCCCCCTCAGTCAAGAAGTGATGGCGCCAGACTTGGAGCGTTTCAACAGCCTGGGAGGCTCACCTCCCCGCCAGCTGCCTGGAGCCCTGCGTCATCTGTCAGACCAGGCCCAAGAACGGCTGCATCGTACACGGACGCACTGGGCACCTCATGGCCTGTTACACCTGCGCCAGGAAACTGAAGAAGAGGAACAAGCTGTGTCCCGTCTGCAGGCAGCCGATCCAGTCTGTCGTCTTAATTTATCTCAGCTGAGGACGGCTATCGGCTAGACTGTACATTCCAAATAAGCAGTCTATTCCCTATGTAGTGTGCACTATATAGGGAATAGGGTGTAACCCATAGCTACACAACTCCCTGTTCCTCAAAAACAACTTAAATCCTGAATGAATAAATAATATGTTTTAATTTTGTTTATTTGGAAGTGATTTTATTTATGAACTCTATTAAACAAGGTGCCTGTTGTTGTTGATGTGTTGATTTGGGATTGATTTATAATGTTCAGTCAAATAGCCTTTCTAGTTTTTCAAATGGATAAAATTATCTTAGTGGTGAAATAATTCAATATATTTTATTAAATAAAACATGTTTAGCAAATTAACAGATGTACATTGGTTTTCCTTTTGTTTATTTTCACCCAGTCTTCCCTGTATTCTACACAGATGATGGTGTTTTATATAATTGTATCGATAATGACATGGGGTTTAAACTACGTGAAAGTCAAACGTCTCAATAAAGTTCGCCGGTAGAAAGAGACGTTTGTTGTTGACTCCGCCGACAAGAGAGCGAGTGGGTAGTGGTTGCCAGGGGGATGACTTTTCATTTAAATCTCCAGGAAACATGTCTCAACCTGTTCTCTCATCTAGTCCCATCCATATCTATTGCCCCTGGTGACAACTTGCCCCCCCCCAAGTCACTATGGTAACCTATTCCCGTTTCTAGTGCACAACTATAAACCAGGGCCCATGGGGAGCCATTTGGGTCACAAGATGACAGTAACACACTGCTCCTTTCTCAAGTCTCAACCCAGGCAAGACGACTAACTGAAGTTTGAAACATTTACGGCTGTTGTTAATGCCATTGGAGTGCTGAAGAGACGTTTTGAACTATATTAAACCCAGGTTTTGATTCACATGGGTTAACATGTTTTTGGTTTGCTGTGATTCTAGTTCTTTTAAACCTGTTTTGGTAGTTAAACCTTCCCCTACCTGACAAGCCTCCAATCTAGTACTAAACCTTCCCCTACCTGACAAGCCTCCAATCTAGTACTAAACCTTCCCCTACCTGACAAGCCTCCAATCTAGTACTAAACCTTCCCCTACCTGACAAGCCTCCAATCTAGTACTAAACCTTCCCCTACCTGACAAGCCTCCAATCTAGTACTAAACCTTCCCCTACCTGACAAGCCTCCAATCTAGTACTAAACCTTCCCCTACCTGACAAGCCTCCAATCTAGTACTAAACCTTCCCCTACCTGACAAGCCTCCAATCTAGCACTAAACCTTCCCCTACCTGACAAGCCTCCAATCTAGTACTAAAATCTAGTGCTTCCCCTACCTGACAAGCCTCCAATCTAGTACTTCTAGCTATAATGGCTTTCCCCTCCACAGTGATCACTGGGTTGTCATGGCTTCCCCACAGTGATCTTAGTCCTGTTATGGCGTTCTCCACAGTGATCTTAGTCTGGGTTGTCAAACCTTCCCCCACAGTGATCTTAGTCTGGGTTGTCACTAAACTTAGTCTTCCCCTCCACAAGCCTCAAATCTAGTCATGGCGTTCCCTCCAGCTATAATGGCTTTCCTCCACAGTGATCTTAGTCTGGGTTGTCATGGCATTCCCCCACAGTGACCTTAGTCTGGGTTGTCATGGCGTTCCCCTCCACAGTGATCTTAGTCTGGGTTGTCATGGCACAGTGATCTTAGTCTGGGTTTTCATGGCATTCCTCCACAGTGATCTTAGTCTGGGTTGTCATGGCATTCCCTCCACAGTGATCTTAGTCTGGGTTGTCATGGCATTCCCACAGTGATCCAGTCAGTGACATTCTTGATCTCAGTCTGGGTTGTCATGGCATTCCCTCCACAGTGATCTTAGTCTGGGTTGTCATGGCGTTCTCCACAGTGATCTTTGTGTTGGCTGTGAGAGAAGTATTAAATGTGTCCTGTTCTACTAGTGCTGAGGAATCCCAGGATTTGTTATCTCATATTAAAGACATGTATTTATGGCAACGTCATCAATTCTCAAATCATTGCAGAATCAGTAACTGTCTCGTTCTCCCTGAAGAAAGTGTCTCCTCTACTCCAACAGGCGCTGCTGTTTTCTGTCTCCCCTGCTGGTGAAAAGGTGCAATTACATTTTTCAGAATCATCATCATTCAACCAAGGTACATAACTTGCATAGAGATATTCAACTCCCCTTGGTAACATTTGCATTGGACCACATTGCAGTTATTCCTTATTTATCACTAAAAAAAGCGAAATGATTAAACATCAGAAAATAATGACTGGCCCAAGGGATATCCGCTGAACAGAACATTAGGAACATCTTCCTATTATTGAGTTGCAAGTCCTTTTTGCCTTCAGAACAGCCTCAATTTGTCGTGACGTGGACTCCACGAGGTGCCGAACACGGGCCAGCATCCCTGTGCAACATGATCATTCCAATGCTTCACACAGTTGTCAAGTTGGCTGGATGTCCTTTTGGGGGGTGGACCATTCCTGGCACCTACTACCATACCCCCGTTTAAATATTTCGTCTTTCCCCATTCACCCATTGAATGGTACATAATCCATGGTTTCAATTGTCTCAAGGCTTAAAAATCCTTAACATGTCACTAGGCTACCTGCCTCTAACCACTAGGCTACCTGCCTCTAACCACTAGGCTACCTGCCTCTAACCACTAGGCTACCTGCCTCTAACCACTAGGCTACCTGTCTCTAACCACTAGGCTACCTGCCTCTAACCACTAGGCTACCTGCCTCTAACCACTAGGCTACCTGCCTCTAACCACTAGGCTACCTGCCTCTAACCACTAGGCTACCTGTCTCTAACCACTAGGCTACCTGCCTCTAACCACTAGGCCACCTGCCTTTAACCACTAGGCTACCCTGCCTCCAACCACTAGGCTACCCTGCCTCTAACCACTAGGCTACGCTGTCTCTAACCACTAGGCTACGCTGCCTCTAACCACTAGGCTACCCGCCACTAACCACTAGGCTACCCTGCCTCTAACCACTAGGCTACGCTGCCTCTAACCATTAGGCTACCCTGTCTCTAACCACCAGGTTACCCTGCCTCTAACCACTAGGCTACGCTGCTTCTAACCACTAGGCTACCCTGCCTCTAACCACTAGGCTACGCTGCCTCTAACCACTAGGCTACCCTGTCTTTAACCACTAGGCTACCCTGCCTCTAACCACTAGGCTACCCTGCCTCTAACCACTAGGCTACCCTGTCTCTAACCACTAGGCTACGCTGCCTCTAACCACTAGGCTACCCTGACTCTAACCACTAGGCTACCTGCCTCTAACCACTAGGCTACCCTGCCTCTAACCACTAGGCTACCTGCCTCTAACCACTAGGCCACCTGCCTCTAACCACTAGGCCACCTGCCTCCAACCACTAGGCCACCTGCCTCCAACCACTAGGCCACCTGCCTCCAACCACTAGGCTACCCGGCTTCTAACCACTAGGCTACCCTGCCTCTAACCACTAGGCTACCCTGCCTCTAACCACTAGGCTTACCTGCCTCTAACCACTAGGCTACCCTGCCTCTAACCACTAGGCTACCCTGTCTCTAACCACTAGGCAACGCTGCCTCTAACCACTAGGCTACGCTGCATCTAACCACTAGGCTACCCTGTCTCTAACCACTAGGCTACGCTGCCTCTAACCACTAGGCTACCCTGTCTCTAACCACTAGGCTACGCTGCCTCTAACCACTAGGCTACCCTGTCTCTAACCATTAGGCTACGCTGCCTCTAACCACTAGGCTACGCTGCATCTAACCACTAGGCTACCCTGCCTCTAACCACTAGGCTACCTGCCTCTAACCACTAGGCTACCTGCCTCTAACCACTAGGCTACCTGCCTCTAACCACTAGGCTACCTGCCTCTAACCACTAGGCTACCTGCCTCTAACCACTAGGCTACCCTGCCTCTAACCACTAGGCTACCCTGCCTCTAACCACTAGGCTACCTGCCTCTAACCACTAGGCTACCCTGCCTCTAACCACTAGGCTACCTGCCTCTAACCACTAGGCTACCTGTCTCTAACCACTAGGCTACCTGCCTCTAACCACTAGGCTACCTGCCGCCCCATGTAACAGTATACCTTTGTGTAAAAGGTTATTCCATAAACAACCTGTGATATATTATTTTATCTACATTTCATTTTTAACATGTGTAATTACAGGAACAAAAGTGAAGAAACTTTGGCCAAACTTCAGTTTTATTGAATTTATTCAAATACCATTTAAACAAATACCAACTCTTTATTCCATCGTCTTCATTTTTCACAATTACAGGAACAAAAGTGGTCAAATCTGTGATGTGTCATTTCCATTCTGTGTAATTGAGTTCACAGGTCAAATCTGTGATGTCATTTCCATTCTGTGTAATTGAGTTCACAGGTCAAATCTGTGATGTCATTTCCATTCTGTGTAATTGAGTTCACAGGTCAAATCTGTGATGTCATTTCCATTCTGTGAAATTGAGTTCACAGGTCAAATCTGTGATGTCATTTCCATTCTGTGTAATTGAGTTCACAGGTCAAATCTGTGATGTCATTTCCATTCTGTGTAATTGAGTTCACAGGTCAAATCTGTGATGTCATTTCCATTCTGTGTAATTGTGTTCACAGGTCAAATCTGTGATGTCATTTCCATTCTGTGTAATTGAGTTCACAGGTCAAATCTGTGATGTGTCATTTCCATTCTGTGTAATTGAGTTCACAGGTCAAATCTGTGATGTCATTTCCATTCTGTGTAATTGAGTTCACAGGTCAAATCTGTGATGTCATTTCCATTCTGTGTAATTGAGTTCACAGGTCAAATCTGTGATGTCATTTCCATTCTGTGTAATTGAGTTCACAGGTCAAATCTGTGATGTCATTTCCATTCTGTGTAATTGAGTTCACAGGTCAAATCTGTGATGTCATTTCCATTCTGTGTAATTGAGTTCACAGGTCAAATCTGTGATGTGTCATTTCCATTCTGTGTAATTGAGTTCACAGGTCAAATCTGTGATGTGTCATTTCCATTCTGTGTAATTGAGTTCACAGGTCAAATCTGTGATGTCATTTCCATTCTGTGTAATTGAGTTCACAGGTCAAATCTGTGATGTCATTTCCATTCTGTGTAATTGAGTTCACAGGTCAAATCTGTGATGTCATTTCCATTCTGTGTAATTGAGTTCACAGGTCAAATCTGTGATGTAATTTCCATTCTGTGTAATTGAGTTCACAGGTCAAATCTGTGATGTAATTTCCATTCTGTGTAATTGAGTTCACACAGAAGCAGAATTGTATAATAAAAGAGTAATAAACCGGGTGGTTGGAGCCCTGAATGCTGATTGGCTGACAGCCGTGATATATCAGACATTATAAACCGGGTGGTTGGAGCCCTGAATGCTGATTGGCTGACAGCCGTGATATATCAGACCTTATACCACGGGTATGACAAAAACATGTATTTTTACTGCTCTAATTACATTAGTAACCCGTTTATAATAGCAATAAGGCACCTTTAGGGGGTTTGTGGTAATATGGTCAAGACCGGATTGAATAGCCAATATGACCATCTATAATCAATACTAACTATCCATTTTACAACTGATACTACATCTAAATGATGTGTGGGAATAGGGGAATTATCAATGACTTAACACACCATTTAAACCAGTCAAATCGCAGATTTCCCAGGGAGCCGTTTTCTAATTAAGCAATAAGGCCCGGGTGCTGTGATACACGGTGCGACACGGCGTCTCCTTACTACCGAACAGGACCGTGATTAGAGGGAAACATCACGTTGTGTTTCTGACACAGGGGCCACCACCTGACACAGGGACACTACCTAACACAGGGACACTACCTAACACAGGGACACTACCTAACACAGGGACACTACCTAACACAGGGACACTACCTAGCACAGGGGCCACCACCTGACACAGGGACACTACCTAACACAGGGACACTACCTAACACAGGGACACTACCTAACACAGGGACACTACCTAACACAGGGACACCACCTAACACAGGGACACTACCTAACACAGGGACACCACCTAACACAGGGACACTACCTAACACAGGGACACTACCTAACACAGGGACACTACCTAACACAGGGACACTACCTAACACAGGGGACACTACCTAACACAGGGACACTACCTAACACAGGGACACTACCTAACACAGGGGACACTACCTAACACAGGGACACTACCTAACACAGGGACACTACCTAACACAGGGACACCACCTAACACAGGGACACTACCTAACACAGGGACACCACCTAACACAGGGACACTACCTAACACAGGGACACTACCTAACACAGGGGACACTACCTAACACAGGGACACTACCTAACACAGGGACACTACCTAACACAGGGACACTACCTAACACAGGGACACTACCTAACACAGGGGACACTACCTAACACAGGGACACTACCTAACACAGGGACACCACCTAACACAGGGACACTACCTAACACAGGGACACTACCTAACACAGGGACACCACCTAACACAGGGACACTACCTAACACAGGGACACTACCTAACACAGGGACACTACCTAACACAGGGGACACTACCTAACACAGGGACACTACCTAACACAGGGACACTACCTAACACAGGGACACTACCTAACACAGGGACACCACCTAACACAGGGACACTACCTAACACAGGGGCCACTACCTGACACAGGGACACTACCTAACACAGGGGCCACTACCTAACACAGGGACACTACCTAACACAGGGACACTACCTGACACAGGGACACTACCTGACACAGGGACACTACCTAACACAGGGACACTACCTAACACAGGGACACTACCTAACACAGGGACACTACCTAACACAGGGGCCACTACCTAACACAGGGACACTGAGGAGTGGCACCAGACAAACAGCCCTGGGTAGAGGGGCTCGGTAAATGTGGTGTAGAACGTGTGCAGGTGAGTCAGTGTATCAGAACAGACCTTGTAGAAAGACATTGTGCCGGCCGGCCAGTCCAGATACAGTCCTACTCTGTTGGACGGGGGGAGGAGGAGGGGGAAGGTATGGTAGTGAGCTTACTATTGATCCAGGCCATGTAATGGTCATCACAACAGACCAGACACCAGGCTTTGTCACTAGGTCCAAGCCCACTGTCATCACCCCTTCCTAACCTATTGATTCCTTTATACGTCACACCGATATGAGCTCCTCTCCCACTCCACTCTACCTCCCAGTAACAGCGCCCTGACAGACCCTCTCTACACAGCACCTGGTCGAAATCCTGAAATCTCTCCGGGTGATCAGGATACGGCTGCTCCTCTGTCCTCCATGTCACCGTTCTGTTCTCCTCAGACAGAGAGAGGTTTCTGCTTGCTGTGTTCGGGTCCAGTGAGAGCACACAGCCATCTGATTGGGGGAGACCAGGACACAAATTACAAATCATCATCATATCACAATGATAATGTTTATAGATATTAAAGAGCCCCATCAGAATGATAATGTTTCTAGGTGTTAAAGAGCCCCATCAGAATGATAATGTTTCTAGGTAAGAGCCCCATCAGAATGATAATGTTTCTAGGTGTTAAAGAGCCCCATCAGAATGATAATGTTTCTAGGTAAGAGCCCCATCAGAATGATAATGTTTCTAGGTGTTAAAGAGCCCCATCAGAATGATAATGTTTCTAGGTAAGAGCCCCATCAGAATGATAATGTTTCTAGGTGTTAAAAAGCCCCATCAGAATGATAATGTTTATAGGTAAGAGCCCCATCAGAATGATAATGTTTCTAGGTAAGAGCCCCATCAGAATGATAATGTTTATAGGTGTTAAAGAGCCCCGTCATAATGATCATGTTTCTAGATATTAAAGAGCCCCATCAGAATGATAATGTTTCTAGGTGTTAAAGAGCCCCATCAGAATGATAATGTTTCTAGGTGTTAAAGAGCCCCATCAGAATGATAATGTTTCTAGGTGTTAAAGAGCCCCATCAGAATGATAATGTTTCTAGGTGTTAAAGAGCCCCATCAGAATGATAATGTTTCTAGGTATTAAAGATCCCCATCAGAATGATAATGTTTCTAGGTGTTAAAGAGCCCCATCAGAATGATAATGTTTCTAGGTGTTAAAGAGCCCCATCAGAATGATAATGTTTCTAGATATTAAAGAGCCCCATCAGAATGATAATGTTTCTAGGTATTAAAGAGCCAAGGGAAAAGATCAAGATGTGGTCCTTCTGTAGCTCAGTTGGTAGAGCATGGCGCTTGTAACGCCAGGGTAGTGGGTTCGATCCCCGGGAAAGACCCAGACCACCCATGACTGTAAGTTGCTTTGGATAAAAGCGTCTGCTAAATGGCATATATTATTATTATAAGTCAGATTTGTTGAATGATCATATGTTATACTGTATGATCATAACCTCATAACACACCAATCAATAATCCCAACAGAGCGAGGTCCTGTTAGTGTAACCACACACACACACACACACACACACACACACGCTCTGAAAAACGCTCTTTCTTCGAGTCAACTTGAAATAAGACTAACAGGGTTTCTTCTTCGCAGCAGTCAACACTCACATTTTCTAAGCCCGTGTTTAATTGTGTACTGTCCTCCATGTTCCACACTGTAGGGGGTAAGAAGAACAGACAGGCAATGTCCACACAAGGTCACCACATCACACCGTCCAGGTAGCGTTAAACAAAATTAGTAAACAAATTAGCATAACTAACCTGATAGGTCAGAAACATGTCTTACAGTAAACAAATTAGCATAACTAACCTGATAGGTCAGAAACATGTCTTACAGTAAACAAATTAGCATAACTAACCTGATAGGTCAGAAACATGTCTTACAGTATGTCACTCAACATGGACTGACATAAACCCTCTACATACTTGAGTTTCTCCAGTCTGCAGTGTGGATCCTCCAGTCCAGCAGAGAGCAGTCTGACTCCCGAGTCTCCTGGGTGATTGTAGCTCAGATCCAGCTCTCTCAGGTGTGAAGGGTTTGACTTCAGAGCTGAGGCCAGAGAAGCACATCCTTCCTCTGTGACTTCACAGAATGCCAACCTGCAGAGAGTTTTAACATGATCCCAAAATCACACAGCTATTCTATGGTGGTGAACATAGACTGGCTGTTGTATCCATGTGTACATATATTCATAATATCATTACTGTGGTGTTATTTAAATAATATCTGCAATACAGCATCTGATTGGGAACCACTGGCCTATGGCCAATCAGATGTTGTTTTGAAGTTTGGGAACTACTGGCATATGGCCAATCAGATGTTGTTTTGATGTTTGGGAACCACGGGCATATGGCCAATCAGATGTTGTTTTGAAGTTTGGGAACCACGGGCATATGGCCAATCAGATGTTGTTTTGAAGTTTGGGAACCAAGGGCATATGGCCAATCAGATGTTGTTTTGATGTTTGGCCATATGCCAGTGGTTCCCAAACTTCTACACAGCATCTGATTGGCCATATGCCAGTGGTCTTAAAGTAACACATATATTTGTCCTGTATCAGACATGTCTCCTTTCTGGACAGGGACCCAGCTATATTTGTCCTTATCAGACATGTCTCCTTTCTGGACAGGGACCCAGCTATATTTGTCCTTATCAGACATGTCTCCTTTCTGGACAGGGACCCAGCTATATTTGTCCTTATCAGACATGTCCAGGGACCCAGCTATATCTGTCCTTATCAGACATGTCTCCTTTCTGGACAGGGACCCAGCTATATTTGTCCTTATCAGACATGTCTCCTTTCTGGACAGGGACCCAGCTATATTTGTCCTTATCAGACGTGTCCAGGGACCCAGCTATATCTGTCCTTATCAGACAGGTCTCCTTTCTGGACAGGGACCCAGCTATATTTGTCCTTATCAGACATGTCTCCTTTCTGGACAGGGACCCAGCTATATTTGTCCTTATCAGACATGTCTCCTTTCTGGACAGGGACCCAGCTATATTTGTCCTTATCAGACATGTCTCCTTTCTGGACAGGGACCCAGCTATATTTGTCCTTATCAGACATGTCTCCTTTCTGGACAGGGACCCAGCTATATTTGTCCTTATCAGACATGTCTCCTTTCTGGACAGGGACCCAGCTATATTTGTCCTTATCAGACATGTCTCCTTTCTGGACAGGGACCCAGCTATATTTGTCCTTATCAGACATGTCTCCTTTCTGGACAGGGACCCAGCTATATTTGTCCTTATCAGACATGTCTCCTTTCTGGACAGGGACCCAGCTATATTTGTCCTTATCAGACGTGTCTCCTTTCTGGACAGGGACCCAGCTATATTTGAGTATCTACAGTTCCATGTCTCCTTTCTGGACAGGGACCCAGCTATATTTGTCCTGTATCAGACATGTCTCCTTTCTGGACAGGGACCCAGCTATATTTGTCCTCTATCAGACATGTCCCCTTTCTGGACAGGGACCCAGCTATATTTGTCCTTATCAGACATGTCTCCTTTCTGGACAGGGACCCAGCTATATTTGAGTATCTACAGTTCCATGTCTCCTTTCTGGACAGGGACCCAGCTATATTTGAGTATCTACAGTTCCATGTCTCCTTTCTGGACAGGGACCCAGCTATATTTGTCCTGTATCAGACATGTCTCCTTTCTGGACAGGGACCCAGCTATATTTGTCCTCTATCAGACATGTCCCCTTTCTGGACAGGGACCCAGCTATATTTGTCCTTATCAGACATGTCTCCTTTCTGGACAGGGACCCAGCTATATTTGAGTATCTACAGTTCCATGTCTCCTTTCTGGACAGGGACCCAGCTATATTTGAGTATCTACAGTTACATGTCTCCTTTCTGGACAGGGACCCAGCTATATTTGAGTATCTACAGTTACATGTCTCCTTTCTGGACAGGGACCCAGCTATATTTGAGTATCTACAGTTACATGTCTCCTTTCTGGACAGAACCCAGCTATATTTGAGTATCTACAGTTACATGTCTCCTTTCTGGACAGGGACCCAGCTATATTTGAGTATCTACAGTTACATGTCTCCTTTCTGGACAGAACCCAGCTATATTTGAGTATCTACAGTTACATGTCTCCTTTCTGGACAGGGACCCAGCTATATTTGAGTATCTACAGTTCCATGTCTCCTTTCTGGACAGGGACCCAGCTATATTTGAGTATCTACAGTTCCATGTCTCCTTTCTGGACAGGGACCCAGCTATATTTGAGTATCTACAGTTCCATGTCTCCTTTCTGGACAGGGACCCAGCTATATTTGAGTATCTACAGTTCCATGTCTCCTTTCTGGACAGGGACCCAGCTATATTTGTCCTGTATCAGACATGTCTCCTTTCTGGACAGGGACCCAGCTATATTTGTCCTCTATCAGACATGTCCCCTTTCTGGACAGGGACCCAGCTATATTTGTCCTTATCAGACATGTCTCCTTTCTGGACAGGGACCCAGCTATATTTGAGTATCTACAGTTCCATGTCTCCTTTCTGGACAGGGACCCAGCTATATTTGAGTATCTACAGTTACATGTCTCCTTTCTGGACAGGGACCCAGCTATATTTGAGTATCTACAGTTACATGTCTCCTTTCTGGACAGGGACCCAGCTATATTTGAGTATCTACAGTTACATGTCTCCTTTCTGGACAGAACCCAGCTATATTTGAGTATCTACAGTTACATGTCTCCTTTCTGGACAGGGACCCAGCTATATTTGAGTATCTACAGTTACATGTCTCCTTTCTGGACAGAACCCAGCTATATTTGAGTATCTACAGTTACATGTCTCCTTTCTGGACAGGGACCCAGCTATATTTGAGTATCTACAGTTCCATGTCTCCTTTCTGGACAGGGACCCAGCTATATTTGAGTATCTACAGTTCCATGTCTCCTTTCTGGACAGGGACCCAGCTATATTTGAGTATCTACAGTTCCATGTCTCCTTTCTGGACAGGGACCCAGCTATATTTGAGTATCTACAGTTACATGTCTCCTTTCTGGACAGGGACCCAGCTATATTTGAGTATCTACAGTTACATGTCTCCTTTCTGGACAGGGACCCAGCTATATTTGAGTATCTACAGTTAGATGTCTCCTTTCTGGACAGGGACCCAGCTATATTTGAGTATCTACAGTTAGATGTACACGGTCACCTGTCATAAGTACAGGTGTGCACCATTAATACACAACTCAATACTTTTTATAATCAAATTTCAGTTTTTTAAAAATGGCTTTTGTTTATTATTTGAACAGAAAATCTAATTAGCCAGTGAAAGATCCTGCTATACTTACCAGTACAGTGTGATGTGAGTGATATTTCCCAGAATACTTACAGAGCCTTCCTGCAGACTCTCACAGCTGGCAGCAGTCTCCTACGACCCTCCTGCGAGGTCTTGTATTTCTTCAGGTCAAACACCTCCAGAACCTCGTCTGATATCTGCAGCATGTAGGCCAACGCTGAACACTACGTAAGTGGCAGGATTTTGGATCTTTTCTCTGACCTCAAGTATTTTTCGATTTCCTGCTGTACTGAATGGGTTTTCATCTCTATCAGACAGTGGAAGAGATTGATGCACCTCTCGGGGGACATGTTGGTATTCTGCATCGTCTTCAGGGATCGGATCGTTTGCTTGACGCTCTCTGGACTGCTTTCCGTCTGTGTCACCAGACCTCGTAGGAGTTTCTGATTGGCCCCCAGTGACATGCCATGAAGGAAGCGGACGACAAGGTCCAGATGTCCAGTCTTACTCTCCAAGGCTTTATTCGCGGTACTCTTCAGCAGCTCATGTACGGTTATCTCTTCAGACGTGACTCTAGTCGCCTGGAGGAAAGGCTTCAGTTCATCCATGTTCTTGGTTGTGTAACAATGGTACACGTAGACAGCTGAGAGAAACTCCTGAACGCTCAGATGAACAAAGCAGTACACCACTCTCTGAAACAACACAGACTCCTCTTTAAAGACTTGTGTGCACACGCCCGAGTACACCGAGGCTTCTGTGACATCAATGCCACACTCTTTCAGATCTTCTTCATAGAACACGAGATTACCCTTCTCCAGATGTTCAAACGCCAGCTTCCCCAGCTTCAGAAGAACTTCCTTATCAGACTCCAGGAGCTCCTGTTGATCCATTTGGTCTTTTCCATGACACTTCTGGTTCTTCAGGCTGGTGTGAATGAGCACGAAGTGTGTGAACATCTCAGTCAGAGTCTTGGGCATCTCTCGTCTCTTGTCTGTACTTAACATGTGTTCAAGGACTGTTGCAGAAATCTAACAGAAAACTGGCATGTGACACATGACGTGGAGGCTCCTTGATGTCTTAATGTGGGAGATGATTCTGTTGGCCAGGTCCTCATCATCACGGAATCTTTTCCTGAAGTACTCCTCCTTCTGTTGGTCGTTGAACCCTCGTACCTCTGTCACCTGGTCTACACACTCAGAGGGGATCTGATTGGTTGCTGCTGGTCGGGAGGTTATCCAGAGGAGAGCCGAGGGAAGCAGATTCCCCTTGATGAGGTTTGTCAGCAGAACATCTACAGACGATGTCTGTGTGACATCAGACATCATTTTGTTGCACTGAAAATCCAATGGAATTCTGCTTTCATCCAACCCATCAAAGATGAACATAGCTTTACAGGCAGCGAGTGTCTCTGCATTGACTATATCTAGTTATGGGTGGAAGTCATGGAGAAGTCTCAGAAGACTGTACTGGAGATCTTTGATCAAGTTCAGCTCCCGGAAAGGAAGCACAAATATGATCTCCACATCTTGGTTTGTCTTCCCTTCAGCCCAGTCGAGGATGAACGTCTGCACAGAGACTGTTTTTCCGATGCCAGCGATGCCCTTGGTCAGCACAGTTCTGATGCTTCTCTCCTGGCCAGCTAAGGGTTTAAAGAGGTCATTGCAGTGGATTGCCGTGTCACGTGAGGTCGGTGTCCTGCATGCCGTCTCTAGCTGCCACACCTCATGTTCATCGTTAACCCCTTCACTCTCTCCCTCTGTGATGTACAGCTCTGTGTAAATCTTGTTGAGGGGGGTTTGACTCCCTGCTTTTACCAGGCCTTCTATCACACATTCATACCTTCTCTTCAGACTGTCTTTATGGTTTACTATAGCTCTCTGCAGGCTGACATCCACTGAAAGAGAATAATATAATTTGCTGAGAATTTTCATGTGTATCTCGCCTTGCCACATTCACCGAGACGTCATTTACCACCTTCACAAGTGCCATTTTAAATGGCATCGGACCGAGGCTCTGCATCTGTCCTCATGCTCCTAGACCTTAGTGCTGCTTTTGATACCATCGATCACCACATTCTTTTGGAGAGATTGGAAACCCAAACTGGTCTACATGGACAAGTTCTGGCCTGGTTTAGATCTTATCTGTCGGAAAGATATCAGTTTGTCTCTGTGAATGGTTTGTCCTCTGACAAATCAACTGTAAATTTTGGTGTTCCTCAAGGTTCCGTTTTAGGACCACTATTGTTTTCACTATATATTTTACCTCTTGGGGATGTTATTCGAAAACATAATGTTAACTTTCACTGCTATGCGGACGACAGACAGCTGTACATTTAAATGAAACATGGTGAAGCCCCAAAATTGCCCTTGCTAGAAGCATGTGTTTCAGACATAAGGAAGTGGATGGCTGCAAACTTTCTACTTTTAAACTCGGACAAAACAGAGATGCTTGTTCTAGGTCCCAAGAAACAAAGAGATCTTCTGTTGAATCTGACAATTAATCTTAATGGTTGTACAGTCGTCTCAAATAAAACTGTGAAGGACCTCGGCGTTACTCTGGACCCTGATCTCTCTTTTGAAGAACATATCAAGACCATTTCAAGGACGGTTTTTTTCCATCTACGTAACATTGCAAAAATCAGAAACCTTCTGTCCAAAAATTATGCAGAAAAATGTATCCATGCTTTTGTCACTTCTAGGTTAGACTACTGCAATGCTCTACTTTCCGGCTACCCGGATAAAGCACTAAATAAACTTCAGTTGGTGCTAAATACGGCTGCTAGAATCCTGACTAGGTATTATAGGTATATCCCTCCAGGTATTATTCCTCCAGGTATTATCCCTCCAGGTATTACCCCTCCAGGTATTACCCCTCCAGGTATTATCCCTCCAGGTATTATCCCTCCAGGTATTATTCCTCCAGGTATTATTCCTCCAGGTATTACCCCTCCAGGTATTACCCCTCCAGGTATTATCCCTCCAGGTATTATTCCTCCAGGTATTATCCCTCCAGGTATTATTCCTCCAGGTATTACCCCTCCAGGTATTACCCCTCCAGGTATTACCCCTCCAGGTATTATCCCTCCAGGTATTATTCCTCCAGGTATTATCCCTCCAGGTATTATTCCTCCAGGTATTACCCCTCCAGGTATTACCCCTCCAGGTATTACCCCTCCAGGTATTATCCCTCCAGGTATTATTCCTCCAGGTATTATCCCTCCAGGTATTATTCCTCCAGGTATTACCCCTCCAGGTATTACCCCTCCAGGTATTATCCCTCCAGGTATTATTCCTCCAGGTATTATCCCTCCAGGTATTACCCCTCCAGGTATTATCCCTCCAGGTATTATCCCTCCAGGTATTATCCCTCCAGGTATTATTCCTCCAGGTATTATTCCTCCAGGTATTACCCCTCCAGGTATTACCCCTCCAGGTATTATCCCTCCAGGTATTATCCCTCCAGGTATTATCCCTCCAGGTATTATTCCTCCAGGTATTACCCCTCCAGGTATTACCCCTCCAGGTATTATCCCTCCAGGTATTATCCCTCCAGGTATTACCCCTCCAGGTATTACCCCTCCAGGTATTGAATGGTTCTCCTATCGATCGGGTTCTTGCCTATAAATATCTGGGCATTTGGATTGACACGGATTTAACATTTAAACCATGAGGCAGCGCACAATTGGCCCAGCGTCTTCTGGGTTAGGGGAGGGTTTGGCCCAGCGTCTTCTGGGTTAGGGGAGGGTTTGGCCCAGCGTCGTCCGGGTTAGGGGAGGGTTTGGCCCAGCGTCTTCTGGGTTAGGGGAGGGTTTGGCCCAGCGTCTTCTGGGTTAGGGGAGGGTTTGGCCCAGCGTCGTCCGGGTTAGGGGAGGGTTTGGCCCAGCGTCTTCTGGGTTAGGGGACGGTTTGGCCCAGCGTCGTCCGGGTTAGGGGACGGTTTGGCCCAGCGTCTTCCGGGTTAGGGGAGGGTTTGGCCCAGCGTCTTCTGGTTTAGGGGAGGGTTTGGCCCAGCGTCGTCCGGGTTAGGGGAGGGTTTGGCCCAGCGTCTTCTGGGTTAGGAGAGGGTTTGGCCCAGCGTCGTCCGGGTTAGGGGAGGGTTTGGCTCAGCGTCGTCCGGGTTAGGAGAGGGTTTGGCCCAGCGTCGTCCGGGTTAGGGGAGGGTTTGGCCCAGCGTCGTCCGGGTTAGGGGAGGGTTTGGCCCAGCGTCGTCCGGGTTAGGGGAGGGTTTGGCCCAGCGTCGTCCGGTTTAGGGGAGGGTTTGGCCCAGCGTCGTCCGGGTTAGGGGAGGGTTTGGCCCAGCGTCGTCCGGGTTAGGGGAGGGTTTGGCCCAGCGTCGTCCGGGTTAGGGGGGTTTGGCCCAGCGTCGTCCGGGTTAGGGGAGGGTTTGGCCCAGCGTCGTCCGGTTTAGGGGAGGGTTTGGCCCAGCGTCGTCCGGGTTAGGGAGGGTTTGGCCCAGCGTCGTCCGGGTTAGGGGAGGGTTTGGCCCAGCGTCGTCCGGGTTAGGGGAGGGTTTGGCCCAGCGTCGTCCGGGTTAGGGAGGGTTTGGCCCAGCGTCGTCCGGGTTAGGGGAGGGTTTGGCCCAGCGTCGTCCGGGTTAGGGGAGGGTTTGGCCCAGCGTCGTCCGGTTTAGGGGAGGGTTTGGCCCAGCGTCGTCCGGGTTAGGGGAGGGTTTGGCCCAGCGTCGTCCGGTTTAGGGGAGGGTTTGGCCCAGCGTCGTCCGGGTTAGGGGACGGTTTGGCCCAGCGTCGTCCGGGTTAGGGGACGGTTTGGCCCAGCGTCGTCCGGTTTAGGGGAGGGTTTGGCCCAGCGTCGTCCGGGTTAGGGGAGGGTTTGGCCCAGCGTCATCCAGGTTAAGGGAGGGTTTGGCCTGGCTGGGATATCCTTGTCCCATCACGCTCTAGCGACTCCTTGTGGCAGCCAGGCGCATGCACGCTGACTTCGGTCGAAAACATGAGATGTTCTCATCTATCTGTAGTACAGTGTTTCCTCCGACACATTGGTGCGGCTGGCTTCCGGGTTAAGCGAGCAGTGTGTCAAGAAGCAGTGCAGCTTGGCGGGATCGTGTTTCCGAGGAAGCATGGCTCTCGGCGTTGCAGTGATGGGACAAGACTGTTACAGTTGTTGACTACGGTGACACCATTTACCAGAATGCAGTCTAACATAGTGCCATTGGTTTTATTGCAGGTGACAGTTTTAATACTCATCACTACATCCTGTATCTGGTCCTCATTAAAGTCCAGTAGATCACTTCCTACTCATCACTACATCATGTTGTCTGGTCCTCATTAAAGTCCAGTAGATCACTTCCTACTCATCACTATATCCTGTATCTAAAGGTTGTCTGGTCCTCATTAAAGTCCAGTAGATCACTTCCTACTCATCACTACATCCTGTTGTCTGGTCCTCATTAAAGTCCAGTAGATCACTTCCTACTCATCACTACATCCTGTTGTCTGGTCCTCATTAAAGTCCAGTAGATCACTTCCTACTCATCACTATATCCTGTATCTAAAGGTTGTCTGGTCCTCATTAAAGTCCAGTAGATCACTTCCTACTCATCACTACATCCTGTTGTCTGGTCCTCATTAAAGTCCAGTAGATCACTTCGTACTCATCACTACATCCTGTATCTGGTCCTCATTAAAGTCCAGTAGATCACTTCCTACTCATCACTACATCCTGTATCTGGTCCTCATTAAAGTCCAGTAGATCACTTCCTACTCATCACTACATCCTGTATCTGGTCCTCATTCAAGTCCAGTAGATCACTTCCTACTCATCACTATATCCTGTATCTAAAGGTTGTCTGGTCCTCATTAAAGTCCAGTAGATCACTTCCTACTCATCACTATATCCTGTATCTGGTCCTCATTAAAGTCCAGTAGATCACTTCCTACTCATCACTACATCCTGTATCTGGTCCTCATTAAACTCCAGTAGATCACTTCCTACTCATCACTACATCCTGTATCTGGTCCTCATTAAAGTCCAGTAGATCACTTCCTACTCATCACTACATCCTGTATCTGGTCCTCATTAAAGTCCAGTAGATCACTTCCTACTCATCACTACATCCTGTATCTGGTCCTCATTCAAGTCCAGTAGATCACTTCCTACTCATCACTATATCCTGTATCTAAAGGTTGTCTGGTCCTCATTAAAGTCCAGTAGATCACTTCCTACTCATCACTATATCCTGTATCTGGTCCTCATTAAAGTCCAGTAGATCACTTCCTACTCATCACTACATCCTGTATCTAAAGGTTGTCTGGTCCTCATTAAAGTCCAGTAGATCACTTCCTACTCATCACTACATCCTGTATCTGGTCCTCATTAAACTCCAGTAGATCACTTCCTACTCATCACTACATCCTGTATCTGGTCCTCATTAAAGTCCAGTAGATCACTTCCTACTCATCACTACATCCTGTATCTGGTCCTCATTAAACTCCAGTAGATCACTTCCTACTCATCACTACATCCTGTATCTGGTCCTCATTAAACTCCAGTAGATCACTTCCTACTCATCACTATATCCTGTATCTAAAGGTTGTCTGGTCCTCATTAAAGTCCAGTAGATCACTTCCTACTCATCACTACATCCTGTATCTGGTCCTCATTAAAGTGCAGTAGATCACTTCCTACTCATCACTACATCCTGTATCTGGTCCTCATTAAAGTCCAGTAGATCACTTCCTACTCATCACTACATCCTGTATCTGGTCCTCATTAAAGTCCAGTAGATCACTTCCTACTCATCACTACATCCTGTATCTGGTCCTCATTAAAGTCCAGTAGATCACTTCCTACTCATCACTACATCCTGTATCTGGTCCTCATTAAAGTCCAGTAGATCACTTCCTACTCATCACTACATCCTGTATCTGGTCCTCATTAAACTCCAGTAGATCACTTCCTACTCATCACTACATCCTGTATCTGGTCCTCATTAAAGTCCAGTAGATCACTTCCTACTCATCACTACATCCTGTATCTGGTCCTCATTAAAGTCCAGTAGATCACTTCCTACTCATCACTACATCCTGTATCTGGTCCTCATTAAAGTCCAGTAGATCACTTCCTACTCATCACTACATCCTGTATCTAAAGGTTGTCTGGTCCTCATTAAAGTCCAGTAGATCACTTCCTACTCATCACTACATCCTGTATCTGGTCCTCATTAAAGTCCAGTAGATCACTTCCTACTCATCACTACATCCTGTATCTGGTCCTCATTAAACTCCAGTAGATCACTTCCTACTCATCACTACATCCTGTATCTGGTCCTCATTAAAGTCCAGTAGATCACTTCCTACTCATCACTACATCCTGTATCTGGTCCTCATTAAACTCCAGTAGATCACTTCCTACTCATCACTACATCCTGTATCTGGTCCTCATTAAACTCCAGTAGATCACTTCCTACTCATCACTACATCCTGTATCTGGTCCTCATTAAAGTCCAGTAGATCACTTCCTACTCATCACTACATCCTGTATCTGGTCCTCATTAAACTCCAGTAGATCACTTCCTACTCATCACTACATCCTGTATCTGGTCCTCATTAAAGTCCAGTAGATCACTTCCTACTCATCACTACATCCTGTATCTGGTCCTCATTAAAGTCCAGTAGATCACTTCCTACTCATCACTATATCCTGTATCTAAAGGTTGTCTGGTCCTCATTAAAGTCCAGTAGATCACTTCCTACTCATCACTACATCCTGTATCTAAAGGTTGTCTGGTCCTCATTAAAGTCCAGTAGATCACTTCCTACTCATCACTACATCCTGTATCTGGTCCTCATTAAACTCCAGTAGATCACTTCCTACTCATCACTACATCCTGTATCTGGTCCTCATTAAAGTCCAGTAGATCACTTCCTACTCATCACTACATCCTGTATCTGGTCCTCATTAAACTCCAGTAGATCACTTCCTACTCATCACTACATCCTGTATCTGGTCCTCATTAAACTCCAGTAGATCACTTCCTACTCATCACTATATCCTGTATCTAAAGGTTGTCTGGTCTCATTAAAGTCCAGTAGATCACTTCCTACTCATCACTACATCCTGTATCTGGTCCTCATTAAAGTGCAGTAGATCACTTCCTACTCATCACTACATCCTGTATCTGGTCCTCATTAAAGTCCAGTAGATCACTTCCTACTCATCACTACATCCTGTATCTGGTCCTCATTAAAGTCCAGTAGATCACTTCCTACTCATCACTACATCCTGTATCTGGTCCTCATTAAAGTCCAGTAGATCACTTCCTACTCATCACTACATCCTGTATCTGGTCCTCATTAAAGTCCAGTAGATCACTTCCTACTCATCACTACATCCTGTATCTGGTCCTCATTAAACTCAGTAGATCACTTCCTACTCATCACTACATCCTGTATCTGGTCCTCATTAAACTCCAGTAGATCACTTCCTACTCATCACTACATCCTGTATCTGGTCCTCATTAAAGTCCAGTAGATCACTTCCTACTCATCACTACATCCTGTATCTGGTCCTCATTAAAGTCCAGTAGATCACTTCCTACTCATCACTACATCCTGTATCTAAAGGTTGTCTGGTCCTCATTAAAGTCCAGTAGATCACTTCCTACTCATCACTACATCCTGTATCTGGTCCTCATTAAAGTCCAGTAGATCACTTCCTACTCATCACTACATCCTGTATCTGGTCCTCATTAAACTCCAGTAGATCACTTCCTACTCATCACTACATCCTGTATCTGGTCCTCATTAAAGTCCAGTAGATCACTTCCTACTCATCACTACATCCTGTATCTGGTCCTCATTAAACTCCAGTAGATCACTTCCTACTCATCACTACATCCTGTATCTGGTCCTCATTAAACTCCAGTAGATCACTTCCTACTCATCACTACATCCTGTATCTGGTCCTCATTAAAGTCCAGTAGATCACTTCCTACTCATCACTACATCCTGTATCTGGTCCTCATTAAACTCCAGTAGATCACTTCCTACTCATCACTGTATCTGGTCCTCATTAAAGTCCAGTAGATCACTTCCTACTCATCACTACATCCTGTATCTGGTCCTCATTAAACTCCAGTAGATCACTTCCTACTCATCACTATATCCTGTATCTAAAGGTTGTCTGGTCCTCATTAAAGTCCAGTAGATCACTTCCTACTCATCACTACATCCTGTATCTGGTCCTCATTAAAGTCCAGTAGATCACTTCCTACTCATCACTACATCCTGTATCTGGTCCTCATTAAACTCCAGTAGATCACTTCCTACTCATCACTACATCCTGTATCTAAAGGTTGTCTGGTCCTCATTAAAGTCCAGTAGATCACTTCCTACTCAACTACATCCTGTATCTGGTCCTCATTAAAGTCCAGTAGGTCACTTCCTACTCATCACTATATCCTGTATCTAAAGGTTGTCTGGTGCTCATTAAAGTCCAGTAGATCACTTCCTACTCATCACTACATCCTGTATCTGGTCCTCATTAGTCCAGTAGATCACTTCCTACTCATCACTACATCCTGTATCTGGTCCTCATTAAACTCCAGTAGATCACTTCCTACTCATCACTACATCCTGTATCTGGTCCTCATTAAAGTCCAGTAGATCACTTCCTACTCATCACTACATCCTGTATCTGGTCCTCATTAAACTCCAGTAGATCACTTCCTACTCATCACTACATCCTGTATCTGGTCCTCATTAAACTCCAGTAGATCACTTCCTACTCATCACTACATCCTGTATCTGGTCCTCATTAAAGTCCAGTAGATCACTTCCTACTCATCACTATATCCTGTATCTGGTCCTCATTAAAGTCCAGTAGATCACTTCCTACTCATCACTACATCCTGTATCTGGTCCTCATTAAAGTCCAGTAGATCACTTCCTACTCATCACTATATCATGTTGTCTGGTCCTCATTAAAGTCCAGTAGATCAATACTCATCACTGACATCCTGTATCTGGTCCTCATTAAACTCCAGTAGATCACTTCCTACTCATCACTACATCCTGTATCTAAAGGTTGTCTGGTCCTCATTAAAGTCCAGTAGATCACTTCCTACACATCACTACATCCTGTATCTGGTCCTCATTAGTCCAGTAGATCACTTCCTACTCATCACTACATCCTGTATCTAAAGGTTGTCTGGTCCTCATTAAAGTCCAGTAGATCACTTCCTACTCATCACTACATCCTGTATCTGGTCCTCATTAAAGTCCAGTAGGTCACTTCCTTATTCCCTTTTTGTTTGGTTTATAAAGCTCTACTACACATGGTTGGTTAACTCTCTGAGGTTCCTCGGTCCCGAATTAGGAGAATCTGCTTTTAGTTTTAATGTGCCTCACTGCTGGAACAATTTGCAGAACGAATAACAATTGGATATTCTGGTGCAGTTTAGTGTGTTGGGGACCTAGTGGCTGAGGAAAGGAACGTTGTTGTGCTTTTTAAAAAACATTTTATTAGACATTGTATTGATTACTGTTTGGTTTCACATCGGTTTTTTAAATTTATTGTTGTAGTACTGTAAATCAGGGCACCCTGGGGGATGAGACCCTGGTCTCATTGGTTTTCCCCTGAATAAATAAATCAACTGACAGATCTGGGTTTATGGTGGTGTGGGTCTGGCTGGTTGCCCAGGCGACTGACGACAGTAGACCAATCCCTGACCTGCAGATCTTTAGGCATAGCGGAGACAGGACTCCACCTGCTGGTAAAAAAACGTCATACCTATTATCAGAATCTTCATCCGTCCACTACCCATCATCACCTCTCAAGCAAGGTTCATGTGTAGTGTCATGATTTAACTACATATATAAGAACCCGGGACTCGATCCCGGGTCCAGCGACTATCAAGCCCACACATGAATCACTACATTATATTGGTTAACTTTAACACTTTAAGACATAGCCCACACATGAACAATGTAACCACAGATGTGGAGGGGGAAAAAAAAAGACTGATCCTAAAACATAAATTGACACATTTAATCATCAAGGCACAACAATCATTGTCAGCTGAAAGGTCAAAAGGTCAGTTGATAGATGAGGTAGAACAACATGAGAGGCATCTATATGGACAATATCGTCAATATCGCCTATATAGTGCACTACTTTTAACCAGGGCCTTTAGGGCTTTGGTAAAATGTAGTGAACTAGGTAGGGAATAGGGTGGCATTTATGGGTCTACCATCCATCATTACCCATAATGCTTCAGGAAGGTTCTGTTTTTGACAATAACTATAATGATACAGTCTCCAGTCCACTAGTACAGGTATTGTGATACGTTCCACTAGTACAGGTATTGTGATACAGTCCACCAGTACAGGTATTGTGATCGTCTCCTGTCCACCAGTACAGGTATTGTGATACAGTCCACCAGTACAGGTATTGTGATCGTCTCCTGTCCACCAGTACAGGTATTGTGATACAGTCCACTAGTACAGGTATTGTGATACAGTCCACCAGTACAGGTATTGTGATCGTCTCCAGTCCACCAGTACAGGTATTGTGATACAGTCCACCAGTACAGGTATTGTGATCGTCTCCAGTCCACCAGTACAGGTATTGTGATACAGTCCACTAGTACAGGTATTGTGATACAGTCCACTAGTACAGGTATTGTGATACAGTCCACTAGTACAGGTATTGTGATACAGTCCACCAGTACAGGTATTGTGATACAGTCCACCAGTACAGGTATTGTGATACAGTCCACCAGTACAGGTATTGTGATACAGTCCACCAGTACAGGTATTGTGATACGGTCCACCAGTACAGGTATTGTGATCGTCTCCAGTCCACCAGTACAGGTATTGTGATACAGTCCACCAGTACAGGTATTGTGATACAGTCCACCAGTACAGGTATTGTGATACAGTCCACCAGTACAGGTATTGTGATACAGTCCACTAGTACAGGTATTGTGATCGTCTCCAGTCCACCAGTACAGGTATTGTGATCGTCTCCAGTCCACCAGTACAGGTATTGTGATCGTCTCCAGTCCACCAGTACAGGTATTGTGATACAGTCCACTAGTACAGGTATTGTGATACAGTCCACCAGTACAGGTATTGTGATACGGTCCACCAGTACAGGTATTGTGATACAGTCCACCAGTACAGGTATTGTGATACAGTCCACCAGTACAGGTATTGTGATCGTCTCCAGTCCACCAGTACAGGTATTGTGATACAGTCCACCAGTACAGGTATTGTGATCGTCTCCAGTCCACTAGTACAGGTATTGTGATACAGTCCACTAGTACAGGTATTGTGATACAGTCCACCAGTACAGGTATTGTGATACAGTCCACCAGTACAGGTATTGTGATACAGTCCACTAGTACAGGTATTGTGATACAGTCCACCAGTACAGGTATTGTGATACAGTCCACCAGTACAGGTATTGTGATACAGTCCACCAGTACAGGTATTGTGATACAGTCCACCAGTACAGGTATTGTGATACAGTCCACCAGTACAGGTATTGTGATCGTCTCCAGTCCACCAGTACAGGTATTGTGATACAGTCCACCAGTACAGGTATTGTGATACAGTCCACTAGTACAGGTATTGTGATACAGTCCACCAGTACAGGTATTGTGATACGGTCCACCAGTACAGGTATTGTGATACAGTCCACTAGTACAGGTATTGTGATACAGTCCACCAGTACAGGTATTGTGATCGTCTCCAGTCCACCAGTACAGGTATTGTGATACAGTCCACTAGTACAGGTATTGTGATACAGTCCACTAGTACAGGTATTGTGATACAGTCCACCAGTACAGGTATTGTGATACGGTCTGCAGAGAGGATATGTTTCAATTTATGTTGTTGTTTTTTTTACCTAGGAATATAGTGTTCTCTGCTGTCTGTGCAGTGTGTTCTCTGCTGTCTGTGCAGTGAGCTCAGGCAGGTCATCTCTGTGCTGTGCAGTGAGCTCAGGCAGGTCGTCTCTGCTGTCTGTGCAGTGAGCTCAGGCAGGTCGTCTCTGCTGTGCTGTGCAGTGAGCTCAGGCAGGTCGTCTCTGTGCTGTGCAGTGAACTCAGGCAGGTCGTCTCTGTCTGTGCAGTGAGCTCAGGCAGGTCGTCTCTGTCTAAAAGTTTTGTCATGTTTGTAGGTAGAGGTGTGATTCCAGGTGTTTGCAGGTGGACTGGTAGGATCTTAGAGGCACTTCTAGACCTTCTCAACACCCCTCCCTCCCTCCCTTACCCCTTGTCCTTCTCAACACCCCTCCCTCCCTCCCTTACCCCCTGTCCTTCTCAACACCCCTCCCTCCCTCCCTTACCCCTTGTCCTTCTCAACACCCCTCCCTCCCTTACCCCCTGTCCTCAACAACCTTCCTTCCCTTACCCCCTGTCCTCAACAACCTTCCTTCCCTTACCCCCTGTCCTCAACAACCTCCCTCCCTTACCCCCTGTCCTCAACAACACCCCTCCATTACCCCCTGTCCTCAACAACACCCTTCTCTTACCCCCTGTCCTCAACAACACCCCTCCAATACCCCCTGTCTTCAACAACCTCCCTCCCTTACCCCCTGTCCTCAACAACACCCCTCCCTTACCCCTGTCCTCAACACCCCTCCCTCCCTTACCCCCTGTCCTCAACACCCCTCCCTCCCTTACCCCCTGTCCTCAACAACCTCCCTCCCTCCCTCCCTTCCTTACCCCCTGCCCTCAACACCCCTCCCTCCCTTACCCCTTGACTTTAGTCTCTTCTTCTTAGCTTGGCATGGCAGATTGCTGGCTGGCAGATTGCTGGCTGGCAGATTGCTGGCTGGCAGATTGCTGGCTGGCAGATTGCTGGCTGGCAGTAATTGCTTTCTTTCAGCACAATATTTAAAAAAAACTAAAAAGCATCAATACAAAACATACAATTTTTTAAAACACAAAATGGCTCACGTGTTTGTGCAAGGTAGAGCAATGCAAAGTGTTACAAGAAAATATATATAGGATTTTCTTTGTTTGTACAAAAATACTGAGAAAAAAAAAGAGAATGTCTCTGGACTGGGAGATCCCATCTCAGTCAGTCTGTCTGTCCGTCTCCATGGATACGTCCCAAATGGAATCCTATGCCCTATATAGTGCACTACTATAGACCAGAGCCCTATTCCCTATATAGTGCACTACTATAGACCAGAGCCCTATGCCCTATATAGTGCACTACTATAGACCAGAGCCCTATTCCCTATATAGTGCACTACTTTAGACCAGAGCCCTATGCCCTATATAGTGCACTACTTTCGACCAGAGTCCTCCACTACACAGGAAATAAGGTGCCATTTGGGACGTGGCCCGTCTCTCGGTCACAGTAACATGGTATCCCGGAGAACCAGGAGAACCAGGAGGATGGTGCCGCCCGAGGGGCCCAGGCTGGGAGAGTGGCCACCCAGGGGCCTCCAGACCTGGGGTGGGGTGCAGGACTGGGTGGGGCGGCTGGGACCAGGGGTGGCGGCTGCGGACCTCTGCAGCTGGAAGTTGTGGATGAGGGCCGAGAATGAGTCGGGACCGTACGGGACTGTCAACGTCTCCGTCAACACCTGGTGGCCCGGGAACGTCACCTGTCGATCACATCGATCGATTAGTTCATGTATTGATCAATTATTACAATGTTGAGTCAACTTCACACACAGGCAAATATGTCAATCACATTGATTGATTTGATACGATTGATTGATTCATTCATACCCAGTTGTATACCCACAAAATATACAGTATTGTACTGTAGATTGATTCATACCCAGTTGTATACTAACTAAAGATACAGTATTGTACTGTAGATTGATTCATACCCAGCTGTATACTAACTAAAGATACAGTATTGTACTGTAGATTGATTCATACCCAGCTGTATAGTAACTCAAGATACAGTATTGTACTGTAGATTGATTCATAACCAGCTGTATATTAACTAAAGATACAGTATTGTACTGTAGATTGATTCATACCCAGCTGTATACTAACTAAAGATACAGTATTGTACTGTAGATTGATTCATAACCAGCTGTATACTAACTAAAGATACAGTATTGTACTGTAGATTGATTCATACCCAGCTGTATACTAACTAAAGATACAGTATTGTACTGTAGATTGATTCATACCCAGCTGTATACTAACTAAATATATAGTATTGTACTGTAGATTGATTCATACCCAGTTGTATACTAACTAAAGATACAATATTGTACTGTAGATTAGTTAGTATACAGCTGGGTATGAATCAATCTACAGTACAATACTGTATCTTTAGTTAGTATACAGCTGGGTATGAATCAAAGATACAGTATTGTACTGTAGATCAAGTGTCTATTCCGTCTGAACAGATGGGATGAATATAATTAAAGGTTAAAAAAAAATGTTCTCATGGTTTCACAATATCTCTGTTGTTGTTAAATATCTCTTGTTGTTGTTAATTATCTCTGTTGTTGTTAAATATCTCTTGTTGTTGTTAATTATCTCTGTTGTTGTTAAATATCTCTGTTGTTGTTAAATGTCTCTGTTGTTGTTAAATGTTCTGGTGCTTTCTCTGAGCCGTCTGTCGGAGGAACGGTTGTTATCTGTCCGTTGATCAGATGTTTACTGGAGACTGTGGGAGCTCATACGTGCTACTGCACCACACCACCCGGGAGGACCACCCACGTGGCTTTGTATGAGCCGGCTCAAAATAAAAACACTGAGAAACACTCATTGAGTCCGTGTCCAAAACAGCACCCTAATCCTTATTTAGAGTGCACTACTTTTGGACTTAGAGCCCATAGGATTGTCTCACTCTAGACTGTCCTAAACAGCACCCTAATCCCTATTTAGAGTGCACTACTTTTGGATTTAGAGCCCATAGGATTGTCTCACTCTAGACTGTATCCCAAACGGCACCCTAATCCCTATATAGTGCACTAGTTTGACCAAAGCTCCATGTCCTCTCCATGCCACTTAGAGACAGTTGACCCTCCACCCTCTTTGGTTGATTTGAGAGCAGTTAAATAATTCCTACCGGTCCCAGTCTAATCTCAGTGTTGTTTTAGGGAGGGGGGGGGGGTCAAACACCAAACATGCATCCAACAAGTTTGTAGAGTCACAAGTTTGATGAAGTCATTGCTTGCTAGGAATATGGGACCAAATACTCCACTTTTGACTACTTTAATACACATAGGAGGTACATTTGTCCAAATGCTTATGAGACCTTCAAAGGAAACAAAGCGGAGCCCTATAAAATCCATTATTTTTATTTTTAAAACATAAATTGGATTTTCTAAAACCACAACAATGCTGCAACCACATCAGGAGACCACTTTTGAGGTCTGGGAAATGTTTAGGAAATGTTAAGTTTTGGGGTATCGTTCCCCTTTAATTCCCCTGTGCACCCCAACGAGGCTGCTGTTTAATGGTGTTTTTCTAGCACACGTGTGATGGTAGAGTTGGCTAAACAAATGACCCATATGAGGTTTCTGTGTTTTGCACTATAGCCCGTTACCATATATGTGATTGAATATTATCTGCTGTTAGCCTAGGCTACTGTTAGCCAAACACTGCTGCTGTTAGCCTAGGCTACTGTTAGCCCAAACACTGCTGCTGTTAGCCTAGGCTACTGTTAGCCCAAACACTGCTGCTGTTAGCCTAGGCTACTGTTAGCCCAAACACTGCTGCTGTTAGCCTAGGCTACTGTTAGCCCAAACACTGCTGCTGTTAGCCTAGGCTACTGTTAGCCAAACACTGCTGCTGTTAGCCTAGGCTACTGTTAGCCCAAACACTGCTGCTGTTAGCCTAGGCTACTGGTAGCCAAACACTGCTGCTGTTAGCCTAGGCTACTGTTAGCCCAAACACTGCTGCTGTTAGCCTAGGCTACTGTTAGCCCAAACACTGCTGCTGTTAGCCTAGGCTACTGTTAGCCCAAACACTGTTGCTGTTAGCCTAGGCTACTGTTAGCCTAAACACTGTTACTGTTAGCCGAGGCTACTGTTAGACAAACACTGCTGCTGTTAGCCTAGGCTACTGTTAGCCCAAACACTGTTGCTGTTAGCCTAGGCTACTGTTAGCCAAACACTGTTGCTGTTAGCTGAAACACACTGTTGCTGTTAGCCGAGGCTACTGTTAGTGTTGCTGTTAGCCGATTTTAGTGTTGGATAGCCATTATAGCCATTACCATATATATGATTGAATATTATCTGCTGTTGGCTTGTGTGGATGTATGTATGTGTTATGCAACATAGCTGACTTGAAACATTGTTAATAGTTTCAGGGCCATGGGATTTTCTCATGATGGAAAAATACAGAGTAGCATGAAGACTGGAACTGTTCAATGAGTTGGGAGGGGGGCACATTCAGAGCAGGGTGTTGCGAGAACAAGCGGTCTTTTGTTAGATAACAGGAGCCAGGTGCGAGACAACGGTATGGAGCATGAGAGCCTGGATGTTCTTCACAAGCAACATTTACATCTATCAACAGAAGCGCCAAGAGGCGGGGACCCGTCTGAACGCCTGCAATAGGCTGAGCAAGTTTAAACCACGCCCAGTCTCTACTGTGATAGGCCAACAGACGGGTTGGAACTGTCTATCACAGTATAAAGAATACTGTTTTACATACGTCCTGTCAGTTCTCTGTTCTGCCCTGCGAGGTGGGACAGAGAGCCCGTATATACGAAAATTGCAATTACCATTTATTGCTTAGCTAATAAAAAATACATAGTATACAATCGGTGACTCATTGTTATATTTATCCTGATACCAGATTCGAATTGACGCAACTCTAACACCCACCGCACTGAATCAAATAATCATGATCTAATTCTGCCAGGAAACGCAATAGGCTACTTTGTAGTTAACATTTTAATTGAGAAGGTTTTTCTGTGAAAGCCTTTCCATCTACCAGAAGACTGTTGTCGTTTTATTAGCATCATCGCTAACAGCTACACCGAGTGGTAGCCGGGAACACACGCAGACCGGGGGGATTCTCGATGCCGGTTCAGAAACTTGAAAGAAATACGAGTCACTGACGCATTCTGTTCTCGTCTTATTATAAACTTGGACAAATTAATACATTTTAGTTGATTTCCTACTATATTCCATATATATTTTTGAATAGTGTTGAATTCCGTTTTATTGTCTAGATTCAGCGGTCTTCGCATCACAGATTTTGAAATCGGACCCTAATAAAAAGTGCTTTCTTTTCTAAACGTTAAAACAAACATGTATGAAAATACCCTCAAATAAAAAAGGTGACATTTTGTACATTCGCCTCATATGAAACATTTTTTAAATCTCAAATCCAAAATGCTGGGAGTAATAGAGCCAAATTAAACATTTTAGCTTCACCGTCCAAATAAATAACTACCACCCAGATATACAGACCGGTCCCAAATGGCACCCTATTTGCTATATAGTGGAATAGGGCTCTGGTCAAAAGTAGTGTACTATATAGGGAATAGGGCTCTGGTCAAAAGTAGTGCACTACATAGGGAATAGGGTGCCATTTGAGACAGCAGCAGTAGTTGAATAAACCTAAACTATCAGTACTACCACCAGAGGGTGCTGTCTCACCCTAAAGGTGTAGTTGCCTGGCAGCAGCAGTAGTTGAATAAACCTAAACTATCAGTACTACCACCAGAGGGTGCTGTCTCACCCTAAAGGTGTAGTTGCCTGGCAGCAGCAGTAGTTGAATAAACCTAAACTATCAGTACTACCACCAGAGGGTGCTGTCTCACCCTAAAGGTGTAGTTGCCTGGCAGCAGCAGTAGTTGAATAAACCTAAACTATCAGTACTACCACCAGAGGGTGCTGTCTCACCCTAAAGGTGTAGTTGCCTGGCAGCAGCAGTAGTTGAATAAACCTAAACTATCAGTACTACCACCAGAGGGTGCTGTCTCACCCTAAAGGTGTAGTTGCCTGGCAGCAGCAGTAGTTGAATAAACCTAAACTATCAGTACTACCACCAGAGGGTGCTGTCTCACCCTAAAGGTGTAGTTGCCTGGCAGCAGCAGTCTGTAGTATTCTCCATGGCGGTCGGTTCTGAAGGGACAGAGGTTCTGTCTCCCCTCCACCTCCACCAGAGCATTCTGCGATGGGTTTCCCTCCGCGTCCAACACCTGCCCTTTCACACCTAGAGACACACACACAGCGGGACGGAAGGAGAGAAAGACAATCAACACCAGCCAAGCCAATTGGTTCTCAATTTAGCAACGGTCATCCAAATTGTTAAAAAGGTTTAAAAAAAAAACATTTTAATAAATGAAACAGTTGAACAACGGATGCAATTCCTCCAAAACTCCATCAGGTATCGACTGGATTATACCACATAAAACATTTTACTGGAACAGACAAATAAACACCTGGTATTTTGGTACTCAATTTGTCAAATTTCACTTTTATTTTCTTAGAATTCACTCATATGCACATTTTGTAATGGTATCTGGTATTTAAAACAATATGTGTTAAAATAAAATAAAAGTATATATGCCTCATTTGCATAAACACACGAGGCAATTTGCATATATTACTAAATTAACGTAGGTGGAACTGGCCTGCAACCACTAGCTCTGTCTAGACCTACCTGCTCTGTCTAGGCAGCCTCATTCATTACTGTTGTCAAGTTCTGTTGCATAATTCAACATGTTGCGTCACTAGCAGGATAGCCTCAGATTAAAGATCAACAGGCTTGGCTCTAGATCACATCTATCTAAACAGACATAATATCACTGTCATCCCAGTGTTCATTTTCAGGAAGTTGCTTTCATTTCAGCGCATCTAATTTGTAAACATTAAAAAAACGACAGACACAAGCAAAGACCATGAAAGATTCACAGGAGTAAAATGAACGTAATCAATCCAGGGAGATTTAAGCGCTGCTACTCCAATTGTCCGGCTGTTAGTTAGACGATACTCCATTAACTATTCAGAAAGGGGCGGAGTTTCCCCCTTCTTAACTTTACTGGAATGAATGAAGCTTTCGTCACCCTATTCTGCGTTTACCTCGACACAACACAGGAGAACAGTCAGACTATTCTGTGTTTACCTCGACACAACACAGGAGAACAGTCAGACCATTCTGCGTTTACCTCGACACAACACAGGAGAACAGTCAGACCATTCTGCGTTTACCTCGACACAACACAGGAGAACAGTCAGACTATTTTAGAAAAGCTTTTGACTGGACTACAGGGGGAGCTTCTGTTGGTTAATTAATATGATCTTTTAGCCAGGGTCACATTATAGTGGTGATTGTTGTGATGTCAGTTGAGGCACCAAGCATCACACGGACTCTCCCGGACTCTCCCCATCCCAAATGGCACCCTATTCCCTATATAGTGCACTACTTTACACCGTGACGACTGACCTGGACTAGGAGTCGTCCCAGGGTAGACCGTGATGACTGACCCGGACTAGGAGTCGTCCCAGGGTAGACCGTGATGACTGACCTGGACTAGGAGTCGTCCCAGGGTAGACCGTGATGACTGACCTGGACTAGGAGTCGTCCCAGGGTAGACCGTGATGACTGACCTGGACCAGGAGTCATCCCAGGGTAGACCGTGATGACTGACCTGGACCAGGAGTCGTCCCAGGGTAGACTGTGATGACTGACCTGGACCAGGAGTCGTCCCAGGGTAGAAGACCGTGATGACTGACCCGGACCAGGAGTCATCCCAGGGTAGACCGTGATGACTGACCTGGACCAGGAGTCATCCCAGGGTAGACCGTGATGACTGACCTGGACCAGGAGTCATCCCAGGGTAGACCGTGATGACTGACCTGGACCAGGAGTCATCCCAGGGTAGACCGTGATGACTGACCTGGACCAGGAGTCATCCCAGGGTAGACCGTGATGACTGACCTGGACCAGGAGTCATCCCAGGGTAGACCGTGATGACTGACCTGGACCAGGAGTCATCCCAGGGTAGACTGTGATGACTGACCTGGACCAGGAGTCATCCCAGGGTAGACCGTGATGACTGACCTGGACCAGGAGTCGTCCCAGGGTAGACTGTGATGACTGACCCGGACCAGGAGTCGTCCCAGGGTAGACTGTGATGACTGACCCGGACCAGGAGTCATCCCAGGGTAGACTGTGATGACTGACCCGGACCAGGAGTCGTCCCAGGGTAGACTGTGATGACTGACCCGGACCAGGAGTCATCCCAGGGTAGACTGTGATGACTGACCTGGACCAGGAGTCATCCCAGGGTAGACCGTGATGACTGACCCGGACCAGGAGTCATCCCAGGGTAGACCATGATGACTGACCTGGACCAGGAGTCATCCCAGGGTAGACCGTGATGACTGACCCGGACCAGGAGTCGTCCCAGGGTAGACCATTGTTGTGAGATCTGATCTGTAGATCTATTTTAGTCCCTGGGGGCTTTTCAGCATGTGACATAACATTGGGATTTTTTTTTTTTACAGAATTATCTTATGCTTACATTCAATATCCACATATCTTGAATGAATCGTTTAACCTTACCGATTCTTACCTAAATGAATCATTCTACCATTGACATGATCAAGCCACCACTTGGTAGTGAAACACTGTACAGAAGTATTGATTGATTTGATTGTATTTATGACAGACAGTGTGGTACTGACCCACGACAGACAGCATGGTACTAACCCACGACAGACAGCATGGTACTAAACCACGATAGACAGCGTGGTACTGACCCACGATAGACAGTATGGTACTAACCCACGACAGACAGCATGGTACTAACCCACGACAGACAGCATGGTACTAAACCACGATAGACAGCGTGGTACTAACCCACGATAGACAGCATGGTACTAACCCACGACAGACAGTATGGTACTAACCCACGATAGACAGTATGGTACTAACCCATGATAGACAGTATGGTACTAACCCACGATAGACAGTATGGTACTGACCCACGACAGACAGAGTGGTACTGACCCAGATGGACCTGTTGCATGTATGCCAGCAGAGCGGCCCGGTTGGCGTCCCAGAGCCCAGGCAGATCACTCTCTGGAGGGTATTTACAACAGGACAGCTCCAAGGTGATCTCTAGACACTGGCCCCACACGTAGTTATAGTCCTGCATCCCTCCTAGGAAACGGATAGAAAAACATGAAACTGAGCCAGACTGGAGCCATAATGGTGCTCGTCAGTGTAGTCTATTAGACCAGTATCCTAGGAAACGGATAGAAAAACATGAAACTGAGCCAGACTAGAGCCATAATGGTGCTCGTCAGTGTAGTCTATTAGACCAGTATCCTAGGAAACGGATAGAAAAACATGAAACTGAGCCAGACTAGAGCCATAATGGTGCTCGTCAGTGTAGTCTATTAGACCAGTATCCTAGGAAACAGATAGAAAAACATGAAACTGAGCCAGACTAGAGCCATAATGGTGCTCGTCAGTGTAGTCTATTAGACCAGTATCCTAGGAAACGGATAGAAAAACATGAAACTGAGCCAGACTAGAGCCATAATGGTGCTCGTCAGTGTAGTCTATTAGACCAGTATCCTAGGAAACAGATAGAAAAACATGAAACTGAGCCAGACTAGAGCCATAATGGTGCTCGTCAGTGTAGTCTATTAGACCAGTATCCTAGAAAAACATGAAACTGAGCCAGACTGGAGCCATAATGGTGCTCATCACTGCACCAGTCACTGTAGTCTATTAGACCAGTATCCTAGGAAACGGATAGAAAAACATGAAACTGAGCCAGACTAGAGCCATAATGGTGCTCGTCAGTGTAGTCTATTAGACCAGTATCCTAGGAAACAGATAGAAAAACATGAAACTGAGCCAGACTAGAGCCATAATGGTGCTCGTCAGTGTAGTCTATTAGACCAGTATCCTAGGAAACGGATAGAAAAACATGAAACTGAGCCAGACTAGAGCCAACCTCTGGCCTGCTCGCCTCCCTACCACTGAGGAAGTACAGCTCCCGCTCAGCCCAGTCAAAACTGTTCGCTGCCCTGGCCCCCCAATGGTGGAACAAACTCCCTCACGACGCCAGGACAGCGGAGTCAATCACCACCTTCCGGAGACACCTGAAACCCCACCTCTTTAAGGAATACCTAGGATAGGTTAAGTAATCCCTCTCACCCCACCCCCCCTAAGTTTTAGATGCACTATTGTTAAGTGACTGTCCCACTGGATGTCATAAGGTGAATGCACCAATTTGTAAGTCGCTCTGGATAAGAGCGTCTGCTAAATGACTTAAATGTAAATGTAAATGTGCTCGTCAGTGTAGTCTATTAGACCAGTATCCTAGGAAACAGATAGAAAAACATGAAACTGAGCCAGACTAGAGCCATAATGGTGCTCGTCAGTGTAGTCTATTAGACCAGTATCCTAGGAAACGGATAGAAAAACATGAAACTGAGCCAGACTGGAGCCATAATGGTGCTCATCACTGTAGTCTATTAGACCAGTATCCTAGGAAACGGATAGAAAAACATGAAACTGAGCCAGACTGGAGCCATAATGGTGCTCGTCCCTGCACCAGTCACTGTAGTCTATTAGACCAGTATCCTAGGAAACGGATAGAAAAACATGAAACTGAGCCAGACTAGAGCCATAATGGTGCTCGTCACTGCACCAGTCACTGTAGTCTATTAGACCAGTATCCTAGGAAACGGATAGAAAAACATGAAACTGAGCCAGACTGGAGCCATAATGGTGCTCGTCAGTGTAGTCTATTAGACCAGTATCCTAGGAAACGGATAGAAAAACATGAAACTGAGCCAGACTAGAGCCATAATGGTGCTCGTCACTGCACCAGTCACTGTCGTCTATTAGACCAGTATCCTAGGAAACGGATAGAAAAACATGAAACTGAGCCAGACTGGAGCCATAATGGTGCTCGTCACTGCACCAGTCACTGTAGTCTATTAGACCAGTTTCTATAGGATGAAGGGACATAATGACTGAACGTACATGTGCAGTTCTATATGTATTCTACACTGAGATGATGCGGAACACTCCGGAACATTTACATAAATCTCCCATAGACATCAATGATCGGATGTCTTAGCAACTCTGCTAAATCTTAACCCAATATCTCCGGGGTTGATGACAACACGGACAAGTTGACCCAGCGAAAGGTCATGTATGTACAGGCGTGGTCAAAAGTTTTGAGAATGACACAAACATTCATTTTCACAACACGACTGTACGTACACGTGACCTCTAGTATTAGTACTGTAGCGAATTTATCCCGTGGTTTGAACTTTGAACCTGGCGGGGGGAGGGGGGGGGCTAGCGACTATCAACCCAACACCCTTAACTATTACCCCAGATCTGTAAACTGATAGATTTACCGACTGACCTGGTAGAGGGTACCAGTAGTAGCCGTTGGTTTTACTGACTGACCTGGTAGAGGGTACCAGTAGTAGCCGTTGGTTTTACTGACTGACCTGGTAGAGGGTACCAGTAGTAGCCGTTGGTTTTACTGACTGACCTGGTAGAGGGTACCAGTAGTAGCCGTTGGTTTTACTGACTGACCTGGTAGAGGGTACCAGTAGTAGCCGTTGGTTTTACTGACTGACCTGGTAGAGGGTACCAGTAGTAGCCGTTGGTTTTACTGACTGACCTGGTAGAGGGTACCAGTAGTAGCCATTGGTGATGCCTTCCATAAAGTCCTTGGAGTCGTAACAGTGGTCTCCCTTGTGCATCTGGCTGTGGGTGTAGGAGTAGGTCTTAGCCAGCTGGATCAACACGTCGTTGTCGGGGGCAACACTGGATCCACTCTGCAGCTCACTACCTGTGTGACAACACAACACGTCAACCTGTTCCCTATATAGTGTACTACTTTAGACCAGAGCCCTATTCCCTATATAGTGTACTACTTTAGACCAGAGCCCTATTCCCTATATAGTGTACTACTTTAGACCAGAGCCCTATTCCCTATATAGTGTACTACTTTAGACCAGAGCCCTATTCCCTATATAGTGTACTACTTTAGACCAGAGCCCTATTCCCTATATAGTACACTACTTTAGACCAGAGCCCTATTCCCTATATAGTGTACTACTATAGACCAGGGCCCTATTCCCTATATAGTACACTACTATAGACCAGAGCCCTATTCCCTATATAGTACACTACTATAGACCAGAGCCCTATTCCCTATATAGTACACTACTATAGACCAGAGCCCTGTTCCCTATATAGTACACTACTATAGACCAGAGCCCTATTCCCTATATAGTACACTACTATAGACCAGGGCCCTATTCCCTATATAGTACACTACTATAGACCAGGGCCCTATTCCCTATATAGTGCACTACTTTAGACCAGAGCCCTATTCCCTATATAGTACACTACTATAGACCAGGGCCCTATTCCCTATATAGTGCACTACTTTAGACCAGAGCCCTATTCCCTATATAGTACACTACTATAGACCAGGGCCCTATTCCCTATATAGTGCACTACTTTAGACCAGAGCCCTATTCCCTATATAGTACACTACTATAGACCAGGGCCCTATTCCCTATATAGTACACTACTATAGACCAGAGCCCTATTCCCTATATAGTACACTACTTTAGACCAGGGCCCTATTCCCTATATAGTACACTACTATAGACCAGGGCCCTATTCCCTATATAGTACACTACTATAGACCAGGGCCCTATTCCCTATATAGTACACTACTATAGACCAGAGCCCTATTCCCTATATAGTGTACTACTTTAGACCAGAGCCCTATTCCCTATATAGTACACTACTTTAGACCAGGGCCCTATTCCCTATATAGTACACTACTATAGACCAGGGCCCTATTCCCTATATAGTACACTACTATAGACCAGGGCCCTATTCCCTATATAGTACACTACTATAGACCAGAGCCCTATTCCCTATATAGTGTACTACTTTAGACCAGAGCCCTATTCCCTATATAGTACACTACTATAGACCAGGGCCCTATTCCCTATATAGTACACTACTTTAGACCAGAGCCCTATTCCCTATATAGTGTACTACTTTAGACCAGAGCCCTATTCCCTATATAGTACACTACTATAGACCAGGGCCCTATTCCCAATATAGTGTACTACTTTAGACCAGGGCCCTATTCCCTATATAGTACACTACTATAGACCAGAGTCCTATTCCCTATATAGTACACTACTTTAGACCAGAGCCCTATTCCCTATATAGTACACTACTATAGACCAGAGCCCTATTCCCTATATAGTACACTACTTTAGACCAGAGCCCTATTCCCTATATAGTACACTACTATAGACCAGAGCCCTATTCCCTATATAGTACACTACTTTAGACCAGAGCCCTATTCCCTATATAGTGTACTACTTTAGACCAGAGCCCTATTCCCTATATAGTGTACTACTTTAGACCAGAGCCCTATTCCCTATATAATGCACTACTATAGACCAGAGCCCTATTCCCTATATAGTACACTACTTTAGACCAGAGCCCTATTCCCTATATAATACACTACTATAGACCAGAGCCCTATTCCCTATATAGTACACTACTTTAGACCAGAGCCATATTCCCTATATAGTGTACTACTTTAGACCAGAGCCCTATTCCCTATATAGTGTACTACTTTAGACCAGAGCCCTATTCCCTATATAATGCACTACTATAGACCAGGGCCCTATTCCCTATATAGTGCACTACTTTAGACCAGAGCCCTATTCCCTATATAGTACACTACTATAGACCAGGGCCCTATTCCCTATATAGTGCACTACTTTAGACCAGAGCCCTATTCCCTATATAGTACACTACTATAGACCAGGGCCCTATTCCCTATATAGTGCACTACTTTAGACCAGAGCCCTATTCCCTATATAGTACACTACTATAGACCAGGGCCCTATTCCCTATATAGTACACTACTATAGACCAGGGCCCTATTCCCTATATAGTACACTACTTTAGACCAGGGCCCTATTCCCTATATAGTACACTACTATAGACCAGGGCCCTATTCCCTATATAGTACACTACTATAGACCAGGGCCCTATTCCCTATATAGTACACTACTATAGACCAGAGCCCTATTCCCTATATAGTGTACTACTTTAGACCAGAGCCCTATTCCCTATATAGTACACTACTTTAGACCAGGGCCCTATTCCCTATATAGTACACTACTATAGACCAGGGCCCTATTCCCTATATAGTACACTACTATAGACCAGGGCCCTATTCCCTATATAGTACACTACTATAGACCAGAGCCCTATTCCCTATATAGTGTACTACTTTAGACCAGAGCCCTATTCCCTATATAGTACACTACTATAGACCAGGGCCCTATTCCCTATATAGTACACTACTTTAGACCAGAGCCCTATTCCCTATATAGTGTACTACTTTAGACCAGAGCCCTATTCCCTATATAGTACACTACTATAGACCAGGGCCCTATTCCCAATATAGTGTACTACTTTAGACCAGGGCCCTATTCCCTATATAGTACACTACTATAGACCAGAGTCCTATTCCCTATATAGTACACTACTTTAGACCAGAGCCCTATTCCCTATATAGTACACTACTATAGACCAGAGCCCTATTCCCTATATAGTACACTACTTTAGACCAGAGCCCTATTCCCTATATAGTACACTACTATAGACCAGAGCCCTATTCCCTATATAGTACACTACTTTAGACCAGAGCCCTATTCCCTATATAGTGTACTACTTTAGACCAGAGCCCTATTCCCTATATAGTGTACTACTTTAGACCAGAGCCCTATTCCCTATATAATGCACTACTATAGACCAGAGCCCTATTCCCTATATAGTACACTACTTTAGACCAGAGCCCTATTCCCTATATAATACACTACTATAGACCAGAGCCCTATTCCCTATATAGTACACTACTTTAGACCAGAGCCATATTCCCTATATAGTGTACTACTTTAGACCAGAGCCCTATTCCCTATATAGTGTACTACTTTAGACCAGAGCCCTATTCCCTATATAATGCACTACTATAGACCAGAGTCCTATTCCCTATATAGTACACTACTTTAGACCAGAGCCATATTCCCTATATAGTGTACTACTTTAGACCAGAGCCCTATTCCCTATATAGTGTACTACTTTAGACCAGAGCCCTATTCCCTATATAATGCACTACTATAGACCAGAGTCCTATTCCCTATATAGTACACTACTTTAGACCAGAGCCCTATTCCCTATATAGTACACTACTATAGACCAGAGCCCTATTCCCTATATAGTACACTACTTTAGACCAGAGCCCTATTCCCTATATAGTACACTACTATAGACCAGAGCCCTATTCCCTATATAGTACACTACTTTAGACCAGAGCCCTATTCCCTATATAGTGTACTACTTTAGACCAGAGCCCTATTCCCTATATAGTGTACTACTTTAGACCAGAGCCCTATTCCCTATATAATGCACTACTATAGACCAGAGCCCTATTCCCTATATAGTACACTACTTTAGACCAGAGCCCTATTCCCTATATAATACACTACTATAGACCAGAGCCCTATTCCCTATATAGTACACTACTTTAGACCAGAGCCATATTCCCTATATAGTGTACTACTTTAGACCAGAGCCCTATTCCCTATATAGTGTACTACTTTAGACCAGAGCCCTATTCCCTATATAATGCACTACTATAGACCAGGGCCCTATTCCCTATATAGTGCACTACTTTAGACCAGAGCCCTATTCCCTATATAGTACACTACTATAGACCAGGGCCCTATTCCTATATAGTGCACTACTTTAGACCAGAGCCCTATTCCCTATATAGTACACTACTATAGACCAGGGCCCTATTCCCTATATAGTGCACTACTTTAGACCAGAGCCCTATTCCCTATATAGTACACTACTATAGACCAGGGCCCTATTCCCTATATAGTACACTACTATAGACCAGGGCCCTATTCCCTATATAGTACACTACTTTAGACCAGGGCCCTATTCCCTATATAGTACACTACTATAGACCAGGGCCCTATTCCCTATATAGTACACTACTATAGACCAGGGCCCTATTCCCTATATAGTACACTACTATAGACCAGAGCCCTATTCCCTATATAGTGTACTACTTTAGACCAGAGCCCTATTCCCTATATAGTACACTACTTTAGACCAGGGCCCTATTCCCTATATAGTACACTACTATAGACCAGGGCCCTATTCCCTATATAGTACACTACTATAGACCAGGGCCCTATTCCCTATATAGTACACTACTATAGACCAGAGCCCTATTCCCTATATAGTGTACTACTTTAGACCAGAGCCCTATTCCCTATATAGTACACTACTATAGACCAGGGCCCTATTCCCTATATAGTACACTACTTTAGACCAGAGCCCTATTCCCTATATAGTGTACTACTTTAGACCAGAGCCCTATTCCCTATATAGTACACTACTATAGACCAGGGCCCTATTCCCAATATAGTGTACTACTTTAGACCAGGGCCCTATTCCCTATATAGTACACTACTATAGACCAGAGTCCTATTCCCTATATAGTACACTACTTTAGACCAGAGCCCTATTCCCTATATAGTACACTACTATAGACCAGAGCCCTATTCCCTATATAGTACACTACTTTAGACCAGAGCCCTATTCCCTATATAGTACACTACTATAGACCAGAGCCCTATTCCCTATATAGTACACTACTTTAGACCAGAGCCCTATTCCCTATATAGTGTACTACTTTAGACCAGAGCCCTATTCCCTATATAGTGTACTACTTTAGACCAGAGCCCTATTCCCTATATAATGCACTACTATAGACCAGAGCCCTATTCCCTATATAGTACACTACTTTAGACCAGAGCCCTATTCCCTATATAATACACTACTATAGACCAGAGCCCTATTCCCTATATAGTACACTACTTTAGACCAGAGCCATATTCCCTATATAGTGTACTACTTTAGACCAGAGCCCTATTCCCTATATAGTGTACTACTTTAGACCAGAGCCCTATTCCCTATATAATGCACTACTATAGACCAGAGTCCTATTCCCTATATAGTACACTACTTTAGACCAGAGCCCTATTCCCTATATAGTACACTACTATAGACCAGAGCCCTATTCCCTATATAGTACACTACTATAGACCAGGGCCCTATTCCCAATATAGTGTACTACTTTAGACCAGGGCCCTATTCCCTATATAGTACACTACTATAGACCAGAGTCCTATTCCCTATATAGTACACTACTTTAGACCAGAGCCCTATTCCCTATATAGTACACTACTATAGACCAGAGCCCTATTCCCTATATAGTACACTACTTTAGACCAGAGCCCTATTCCCTATATAGTACACTACTATAGACCAGAGCCCTATTCCCTATATAGTACACTACTTTAGACCAGAGCCCTATTCCCTATATAGTGTACTACTTTAGACCAGAGCCCTATTCCCTATATAGTGTACTACTTTAGACCAGAGCCCTATTCCCTATATAATGCACTACTATAGACCAGAGCCCTATTCCCTATATAGTACACTACTTTAGACCAGAGCCCTATTCCCTATATAATACACTACTATAGACCAGAGCCCTATTCCCTATATAGTACACTACTTTAGACCAGAGCCCTATTCCCTATATAGTGTACTACTTTAGACCAGAGCCCTATTCCCTATATAGTGTACTACTTTAGACCAGAGCCCTATTCCCTATATAATGCACTACTATAGACCAGAGTCCTATTCCCTATATAGTACACTACTTTAGACCAGAGCCCTATTCCCTATATAGTACACTACTATAGACCAGAGCCCTATTCCCTATATAGTACACTACTTTAGACCAGAGCCCTATTCCCTATATAGTGTACTACTTTAGACCAGAGCCCTATTCCCTATATAGTGTACTACTTTAGACCAGAGCCCTATTCCCTATATAATGCACTACTATAGACCAGAGCCCTATTCCCTATATAGTACACTACTTTAGACCAGAGCCCTATTCCCTATATAGTACACTACTATAGACCAGAGCCCTATTCCCTATATAGTACACTACTTTAGACCAGAGCCCTATTCCCTATATAGTGTACTACTTTAGACCAGAGCCCTATTCCCTATATAATGCACTACTATAGACCAGAGCCCTATTCCCTATATAGTACACTACTTTAGACCAGAGCCCTATTCCCTATATAGTACACTACTTTAGACCAGGGCCCTATTCCCTATATAGTACACTACTTTAGACCAGAGCCCTATTCCCTATATAGTGTACTACTTTAGACCAGAGCCCTATTCCCTATATAGTGTACTACTTTAGACCAGAGCCCTATTCCCTATATAATGCACTACTATAGACCAGAGCCCTATTCCCTATATAGTACACTACTTTAGACCAGAGCCCTATTCCCTATATAGTACACTACTATAGACCAGAGCCCTATTCCCTATATAGTACACTACTTTAGACCAGAGCCCTATTCCCTATATAGTGTACTACTTTAGACCAGAGCCCTATTCCCTATATAGTGTACTACTTTAGACCAGAGCCCTATTCCCTATATAATGCACTACTATAGACCAGAGCCCTATTCCCTATATAGTACACTACTTTAGACCAGAGCCCTATTCCCTATATAGTACACTACTTTAGACCAGGGCCCTATTCCCTATATAGTACACTACTTTAGACCAGAGCCCTATTCCCTATATAGTGTACTACTTTAGACCAGAACCCTATTCCCTATATAGTACACTACTATAGACCAGAGCCCTATTCCCTATATAGTGTACTACTTTAGACCAGAGCCCTATTCCCTATATAGTGTACTACTTTAGACCAGGACCCTGGGCTATTTGGGACACAGTGGAGACATAACCAATATTGATGTGATTGACTGATTGCTTGATCTATTGATCTCTTGACAGGGACACCTGTTACTCTGTAGTCATTCTAGTAGTCTATATTAGACACCTGTTGTTACTCTGTAGTCATTCTAGTAGTCTCTATATTAGACACCTGTTGTTACTCTACTCTGTAGTCATTCTAGTAGTCTCTATATTAGACACCTGTTGTTACTCTACTCTGTAGTCATTCTAGTAGTCTCTATTAGACACCTGTTGTTACTCTACTCTGTAGTCATTCTAGTAGTCTCTATATTGTTACTCTACTCTGTAGTCATTCTAGTAGTCTCTATATTAGACACCTGTTGTTACTCTACTCTGTAGTCATTCTAGTAGTCTCTATATTGTTACTCTACTCTGTAGTCATTCTAGTAGTCTCTATATTGTTACTCTACTCTGTAGTCATTCTAGTAGTCTCTATATTAGACACCTGTTGTTACTCTGTAGTCATTCTAGTAGTCTCTATATTAGACACCTGTTGTTACTCTGTATTCATTCTAGTAGTCTATATTAGACACCTGTTGTTACTCTGTAGTCATTCTAGTAGTCTCTATATTAGACACCTGTTGTTACTCTGTAGTCATTCTAGTAGTCTCTATATTAGACACCTGTTGTTACTCTGTAGTCATTCTAGTAGTCTCTATATTAGACACCTGTTGTTACTCTACTCTGTAGTCATTCTAGTAGTCTCTATATTAGACACCTGTTGTTACTCTACTCTGTAGTCATTCTAGTAGTCTCTATACTAGACACCTGTTGTTACTCTGTAGTCATTCCAGTAGTCTCTATACTAGAAACCTGTTGTTACTCTGTAGTCATTATAGTAGTCTCTATATTAAACCCATGTTGTTACTCTGTAGTCATTCTAGTAGTCTCTATACTAGACACCTGTTGTTACTCTACTCTGTAGTCATTCTAGTAGTCTCTATACTAGACACCTGTTGTTACTCTGTAGTCATTCCAGTAGTCTCTATATTAGACACCTGTTGTTACTCTACTCTGTAGTCAGTCTAGTAGTCTCTATATTGTTACTCTACTCTGTAGTCATTCTAGTAGTCTCTATATTGTTACTCTACTCTGTAGTCAGTCTAGTAGTCTCTATATTGTTACTCTACTCTGTAGTCATTCTAGTAGTCTCTATATTAGACACCTGTTGTTACTCTACTCTGTAGTCATTCTAGTAGTCTCTATATTGTTACTCTACTCTGTAGTCATTCTAGTAGTCTCTATATTGTTACTCTACTCTGTAGTCATTCTAGTAGTCTCTATATTAGACACCTGTTGTTACTCTGTATTCATTCTAGTAGTCTCTATATTAGACACCTGTTGTTACTCTACTCTGTAGTCATTATAGTAGTCTCTATATTAGACACCTGTTGTTACTCTGTATTCAGTCTAGTAGTCTCTATGTTGTTACTCTACTCTGTAGTCATTCTAGTAGTCTCTATATTAGACACCTGTTGTTACTCTGTAGTCATTCTAGTAGTCTCTATATTGTTACTCTACTCTGTAGTCATTCTAGTAGTCTCTATATTAGACACCTGTTGTTACTCTACTCTGTAGTCATTCTAGTAGTCTATATTAGACACCTGTTGTTACTCTGTAGTCATTCTAGTAGTCTCTATATTAGACACCTGTTGTTACTCTACTCTGTAGTCATTCTAGTAGTCTCTATATTAGACACCTGTTGTTACTCTACTCTGTAGTCATTCTAGTAGTCTCTATACTAGACACCTGTTGTTACTCTGTAGTCATTCCAGTAGTCTCTATACTAGAAACCTGTTGTTACTCTGTAGTCATTATAGTAGTCTCTATATTAAACCCATGTTGTTACTCTACTCTGTAGTCAGTCTAGTAGTCTCTATATTGTTACTCTACTCTGTAGTCATTCTAGTAGTCTCTATATTGTTACTCTACTCTGTAGTCAGTCTAGTAGTCTCTATATTGTTACTCTACTCTGTAGTCATTCTAGTAGTCTCTATATTAGACACCTGTTGTTACTCTACTCTGTAGTCATTCTAGTAGTCTCTATATTAGACACCTGTTGTTACTCTGTAGTCATTCTAGTAGTCTCTATACTAGACACCTGTTGTTACTCTGTAGTCATTCTAGTAGTCTCTATATTAGACACCTGTTGTTACTCTACTCTGTAGTCAGTCTAGTAGTCTCTATATTAGACACCTGTTGTTACTCTACTCTGTAGTCATTCTAGTAGTCTCTATATTAGACACCTGTTGTTACTCTGTATTCAGTCTAGTAGTCTCTATATTGTTACTCTACTCTGTAGTCATTCTAGTAGTCTCTATATTGTTACTCTACTCTGTAGTCATTCTAGTAGTCTCTATATTAGACACCTGTTGTTACTCTACTCTGTAGTCATTCTAGTAGTCTCTATATTAGACACGTTGGTACTCTACTCTGTAGTCAGTCTAGTAGTCTCTATATTAGACACCTGTTGTTACTCTACTCTGTAGTCATTCCAGTAGTCTCTATACTAGGCACCTGTTGTTACTCTGTAGTCATTCCAGTAGTCTCTATACTAGACACCTGTTGTTACTCTGTAGTCATTCTAGTAGTCTCTATATTAGACACCTGTTGTTACTCTACTCTGTAGTCAGTCTAGTAGTCTCTATATTAGACACCTGTTGTTACTCTACTCTGTAGTCATTCTAGTAGTCTCTATATTAGACACCTGTTGTTACTCTGTATTCAGTCTAGTAGTCTCTATATTGTTACTCTACTCTGTAGTCATTCTAGTAGTCTCTATATTGTTACTCTACTCTGTAGTCATTCTAGTAGTCTCTATATTAGACACCTGTTGTTACTCTGTAGTCATTCTAGTAGTCTCTATATTAGACACCTGTTGTTACTCTACTCTGTAGTCATTCTAGTAGTCTCTATATTAGACATGTTGGTACTCTACTCTGTAGTCAGTCTAGTAGTCTCTATATTAGACACCTGTTGTTACTCTACTCTGTAGTCATTCTAGTAGTCTCTATACTAGACACCTGTTGTTACTCTGTAGTCATTCCAGTAGTCTCTATACTAGACACCTGTTGTTACTCTGTAGTCAGTCTAGTAGTCTCTATATTAGACACCTGTTGTTACTCTGTAGTCATTCTAGTAGTCTCTATATTGTTACTCTACTCTGTAGTCATTCTAGTAGTCTCTATATTAGACACCTGTTGTTACTCTGTAGTCATTCTAGTAGTCTCTATATTAGACACCTGTTGTTACTCTGTAGTCATTCTAGTAGTCTCTATATTAGACACCTGTTGTTACTCTACTCTGTAGTCATTCTAGTAGTCTCTATATTAGACACCTGTTGTTACTCTACTCTGTAGTCATTCTAGTAGTCTCTATACTAGACACCTGTTGTTACTCTGTAGTCATTCCAGTAGTCTCTATACTAGACACCTGTTGTTACTCTGTAGTCAGTCTAGTAGTCTCTATATTAGACACCTGTTGTTACTCTGTAGTCATTCTAGTAGTCTCTATATTGTTACTCTACTCTGTAGTCATTCTAGTAGTCTCTATATTAGACACCTGTTCTTACTCTGTAGTCATTCTAGTAGTCTCTATATTGTTACTCTACTCTGTAGTCATTCTAGTAGTCTCTATATTAGACACCTGTTGTTACTCTGTAGTCATTCTAGTAGTCTCTATATTAGACACCTGTTGTTACTCTACTCTGTAGTCATTCTAGTAGTCTCTATATTAGACATGTTGGTACTCTACTCTGTAGTCAGTCTAGTAGTCTCTATATTAGACACCTGTTGTTACTCTACTCTGTAGTCATTCTAGTAGTCTCTATACTAGACACCTGTTGTTACTCTGTAGTCATTCCAGTAGTCTCTATACTAGACACCTGTTGTTACTCTGTAGTCAGTCTAGTAGTCTCTATATTAGACACCTGTTGTTACTCTGTAGTCATTCTAGTAGTCTCTATATTGTTACTCTACTCTGTAGTCATTCTAGTAGTCTCTATATTAGACACCTGTTGTTACTCTGTAGTCATTCTAGTAGTCTCTATATTAGACACCTGTTGTTACTCTGTAGTCATTCTAGTAGTCTCTATATTAGACACCTGTTGTTACTCTACTCTGTAGTCATTCTAGTAGTCTCTATATTAGACACCTGTTGTTACTCTACTCTGTAGTCATTCTAGTAGTCTCTATACTAGACACCTGTTGTTACTCTGTAGTCATTCCAGTAGTCTCTATACTAGACACCTGTTGTTACTCTGTAGTCAGTCTAGTAGTCTCTATATTAGACACCTGTTGTTACTCTGTAGTCATTCTAGTAGTCTCTATATTGTTACTCTACTCTGTAGTCATTCTAGTAGTCTCTATATTAGACACCTGTTCTTACTCTGTAGTCATTCTAGTAGTCTCTATATTAGACACCTGTTGTTACTCTGTAGTCATTCTAGTAGTCTCTATATTAGACACCTGTTGTTACTCTACTCTGTAGTCATTCTAGTAGTCTCTATATTAGACACGTTGGTACTCTACTCTGTAGTCAGTCTAGTAGTCTCTATATTAGACACCTGTTGTTACTCTACTCTGTAGTCATTCTAGTAGTCTCTATACTAGACACCTGTTGTTACTCTGTAGTCATTCCAGTAGTCTCTATACTAGACACCTGTTGTTACTCTGTAGTCAGTCTAGTAGTCTCTATATTAGACACCTGTTGTTACTCTGTAGTCATTCTAGTAGTCTCTATATTGTTACTCTCTCTGTAGTCATTCTAGTAGTCTCTATATTAGACACCTGTTGTTACTCTGTAGTCATTCTAGTAGTCTCTATATTAGACACCTGTTGTTACTCTGTAGTCATTCTAGTAGTCTCTATATTAGACACCTGTTGTTACTCTACTCTGTAGTCATTCTAGTAGTCTCTATATTAGACACCTGTTGTTACTCTACTCTGTAGTCATTCTAGTAGTCTCTATACTAGACACCTGTTGTTACTCTGTAGTCATTCCAGTAGTCTCTATACTAGACACCTGTTGTTACTCTGTAGTCAGTCTAGTAGTCTCTATATTAGACACCTGTTGTTACTCTGTAGTCATTCTAGTAGTCTCTATATTGTTACTCTACTCTGTAGTCATTCTAGTAGTCTCTATATTAGACACCTGTTCTTACTCTGTAGTCATTCTAGTAGTCTCTATATTAGACACCTGTTGTTACTCTGTAGTCATTCTAGTAGTCTCTATATTGTTACTCTACTCTGTAGTCATTCTAGTAGTCTCTATATTGGGATATATATATATTGGGGCGGCAGGGTATCCTAGTGGTCAGAGCGTTGGACTAGTAACCGAAAGGTTGCAAGTTCATATCCCCAAGTTCATATCCTACAAATCTGTCGTTCTGCCCCTGAACAGGCAGTTAACCCACTGTTCCTAGGCCGTCATTGAAAATAAGAATTTGTTCTTAACTGACTTTCCTAGTTAAATAAAGGTAAAATAAATGAATTGGGATCAGTCAGCCTCTCTCTCTCTCTCTGTGTGTGTGTAGTACCTCCGTTGCTGTTGTCGTAAGGGTAGCTGGCCACCACAGCCTCTCTCTCTGTGTGTGATGGTGTAAAGTACCTCCGTTGCTGTTGTCGTAAGGGTAGCTGGCCACCACAGCCTCTCTCTCTGTGTGATGGTGTAAAGTACCTCCGTTGCTGTTGTCGTAAGGGTAGCTGGCCACCACAGCCTCTCTCTCTGTGTGTGATGGTGTAAAGTACCTCCGTTGCTGTTGTCGTAGGGGTAGCTGGCCACCACAGCCCCACCGTGCAGGTTGGCCGACAGGACGAAGCTCTCAGTCTTCAGCCAGTCCATAATGGCTCTCACCTCCATCTCTGTCATTCCACTCTCCTTCTTAGAGAAGGCATCTGGAAAGTTCCTGTTCAGATCGATGCCGTTCTTATTGAACCTGTCAGGGAACCATATGACAAAATACAGAATATTAAGTTCACTAGGTACCGACCAAATAAAATACCATTTTAATTTGTCACATGCGCCGAATACAACAGGTGTAGGTAGACCTTAGTGAAATGCTGAATACAACAGGTGTAGGTAGACCTTAGTGAAATGCTGAATACAACAGGTGTAGGTAGACCTTAGTGAAGTGCTGAATACAACAGGTGTAGGTAGACCTTAGTGAAATGCTGAATACAACAGGTGTAGGTAGACCTTACAGTGAAATGCTGAATACAACAGGTGTAGGTAGACCTTACAATGAAATGCTGAATACAACAGGTGTAGGTAGACCTTACAGTGAAATGCTGAATACAACAGGTGTAGGTAGACCTTAGTGAAATGCTGAATACAACAGGTGTAGGTAGACCTTAGTGAAATGCTTCCTTACAAGCCCTTAACCAACAATGCAGTTAAGAAAATACCAACAAAAAAAGTAAGAGATAACAAATAATTAAATAGCAGCAGTAAATAACAATAGCGGGGCTTTATACAGGGGGTACCGGTACAGAGTCAATGTGGAGGCTATATACAGGGGGTACCGGTACAGAGTCAATGTGGAGGCTATATGCAGGGGGTACCGATACAGAGTCAATGTGGAGGCTATATACAGGGGGTACCGATACAGAGTCAATGTGGAGGCTATATACAGGGGGTACCGGTACAGAGTCAATGTGGAGGCTATATACAGGGGGTACCGGTACAGAGTCAATGTGGAGGCTATATACAGGGGGTACCGGTACAGAGTCAATGTGGAGGCTATATACAGGGGGTACCGGTACAGAGTCAGTGTGGAGGCTATATACAGGGGGTACCGGTACAGAGTCAGTGTGGAGGCTATATACAGGGGGTACCGGTACAGAGTCAGTGTGGAGGCTATATACAGGGGTACCGGTACAGAGTCAATGTGGAGGCTATATACAGGGGGTACCGGTACAGAGTCAGTGTGGAGGCTATATACAGGGGGTACCGGTACAGAGTCAGTGTGGAGGCTATATACAAGGGGTACCGGTACAGAGTCAGTGTGGAGGCTATATACAGGGGGTACCGGTACAGAGTCAATGTGGAGGCTATATACAGGGGATACCGGTACCGAGTCAATGTGGAGGCTATATACAGGGGGTACCGGTACAGAGTCAATGTGGAGGCTATATACAGGGGGTACCGGTACAGAGTCAATGTGGAGGCTATATACAGGGGGTACCGGTACAGAGTCAATGTGGAGGCTATATACAGGGGGTACCAGTACAGAGTCAATGTGGAGGCTATATACAGGGGGTACCGGTACAGAGTCAATGTGGAGGCTATATACAGGGGGTACCGGTACAGAGTCAATGTGCTGGGGCACCGGTATTGAGGTAATATGTACATATAGGTAGAGTTATTAAAGTGACTATGCATCGATAATAAGAGAGTAGCAGCGGTGTAAAATGGAGGGGCAATGCAAATAGTCTGGGTCGCAATTTGATTAGATGTTCAGGAGTCTTATGGCTTGGGGGTAGAAGCTGTTTAGAAGCCTCTTGGACCTAGACTTGGCGCTCAGGTACCACTTGCAGTGCGGTAGCAGAGAGAACAGTCTATGACAAGGGTGGCTGGAGTCTGACCATTTTCAGGTCCTTCCTCTGACACCACCTGGTATAGAGGTCCTGGATGGCAGGAAGCTTGGCCCCAGTGATGTACTGGACCGTATTCAGTACCCTCTGTAGTGCCTTGCGGTCGGATGCCAAGCAGTTGCCAGACCAGGCAGTGATGCAACCTGTCAGGATGCTCTTGATGGTGCAGCTGTAAAACCTTTTGAGGATCTGAGGACCCATGCCAAATCATTTTAGTCTCCTGAGGGGGAATAGATTTTGTCCTGCCCTCTTCACGACTGTCTTGGTGTGCTTGGACCATGTTAGTTTGTTGGTGATGTGGACACCAAGGAACTTGAAACTCTCAACCTGCTCCATTGCAGCCCCGTCGATGAGAATGGAGGCGTGCTCGGCCCACCTTTTCCTGTAGTCCACAATCATCTCCTTTGTCTTGATCACGTTGAGGGAGAGGTTGTTGTCCTGGCACCACACGGTCAGGTCTCTGACCTCCTCCCAATAGGCTGTCTCATAGCTGTTGGTGATCAGGCCTACCACTGTTGTGTCATCAGCAAACTTAATGATGGTGTTGGAGTCATGCCTAGCTGTGCAGTCACGAGTGAACAGGGAGTACAGAAGGGGACTGAGCACGCACCCCTGAGGGGCTCCAGTGTTGAGGACCAGCGTGGCGGATGTGTCGTTACCTACCCTTACCACCTGGGGGTGGCCCGTCAGGAAGTCCAGGATCCAGTTGCAGAGGGAGGTGTTTAGTCCCAGGGTCCTTATCTTAGTGATGAGCTTTGAGGGCACTATGGTGTTGAACGCTGAGCTGTAGTCAATCAATAGCATTCTCAGATAGGTGTTCCTTTTGTCCAGGTGGGAATGGGCAGTGTGACGTGCAATAGAGATTGCATCATCTGTGGATCTGTTGGTGCAGTATGCAAATTGGAGTGGGTCTAGGGTTTCTGGGATAATGGTGATGTGAGCCATGACCAGCCTTTCAAAGCATTTCATGGCTACAGACGTGAGTGCTACGGATCGGTAGTCATTAAGGCAGGTTACCTTAGTGTTCTTGGGCACAGGGACTATGGTGGTCTGCTTGAAACACGTTGGTATTACAGACAGGGAGAGGTTGAAAATGTCAGTGAAGACCCTAGCCAGTTGGTCAGCGCATGCTCGGAGTACACGTCCTGGTAATCCATCTGGAACTGCGGTCTTGAATGTTGACCTGTTGAAAAGGTCTTAATCACATCGGATGCCAGAGAGCATGATCATACAGTCATCCGGAACAGCTGATGCTCTCATGCATGTTACTTGCCTCGAAGCGAGCATAGAAGTTATTTAGCTTGTCTGGTAGGATTGTGTCACTGGGCAGCTCTTGGCTGTGCTTCCCTTTGTAGTCTGTAATAGTTTGCAGGCCCTGCCACATCTGACGAGCGTTGGAGCCGGTGTAGTATGATTCAATCTTAGTCCTGTATTGAGGCTTTGCCTGTTTGATGGTTCATCGGAGGGCATAGCGGGATTTCTTATAAGCTTCTGGGTTAGAGTTCCGCTCCTTGAAAGCGGCAGCTCTACCCTTTAGCTCAGTGCGAATGTTGCCTGTAATTCATGGTTTCTGGTTGGGGTATGTACGTACAGTCCCTGTGGGAACGACATCCTCGATGACCTTTTTGATGAAGCCAGTGACTGATGTGGTGTACTCCTCAATGCCATCAGAAGAATCCTGGAACATATTCCAGTCTGTGCTAGCAAAGCAGTCCTGTAGTTTAGCATCTGCTTCATCTGACCACTTTTTTTTATAGACAGAGTCACTGGTGCTTCCTGCTTTAATTTTCGCTTGTAAGCAGGATAGAAGTATGGTCAGATTTACCAAATGGAGGGCGAGGGAGAGCTTTGTATCCGTCTCTGTGTGTGGAGTAAAGGTGGTCTAGAATTGTTTCCCCTCTGGTTGCACATTTAACATGCTGATAGAAATTTGGTAAAATGGATTTAAGTTTCCCTGCATTAAAGTCCCCGGCCACTAGGAGCGCCGCCTCTGGATGAGCGTTTTCCTTTTTGCTCATGGCGGATTACAGCTCATTGAGTGTGGGTTTAGTGCCAGCATCAGTCTGTGGTGGTATATAGACAGCTACGAAAAATACAGATGAAAACTCTCACGGTAGATAGTGTGGTCTACAGCTTATCATGAGATACTCTTCCTCAGGCGAGCAAAACCTCGAGACGTCCTTAGATATCGTGCACCAGCTGTTGTTTACGTAAATGCATAGGCCCCGGCCGCGTGTCTTAAAAGAGGCTGCTGTCCTGTCCTGACGATACAGTGTATAACCCGCCAGCTGTATGGTAATGCCGTCGTTCAGACATGGATCTCGTTAAGGGTTGTATTGTTTCAGAGTTGGAATGTTTTAGTTCAAGTTCAGGTTTATTCCCCCCCCCCCCCAAGTTTATTCCCCCCCACAGAGCCATCAGTACAAACTGAGATCCATGGGACATGGTTCATCCCCCCACAGAGCCATCAGTACAAACTGAGATCCATGGGACATGGTTTATTCCCCCCCACAGAGCCAACACCCGTCTCTCTCTCTCTCGCCCCCCCTCTCTCGCCCTCTCTTTGATCTGAAAAGACATTCAGAGCACTGATATCCCATTCAGTGTGATCAGACCGTTCCTTATTTAAAAACAGTCATTGGTCCATTCATAAGATTCAGGCAGAGAGCTCCAATTGAAATTCTGGTGTCGCTGTTTACCCAGTGACGAGCGAGGATACCAAACAGTCACTCACCGTACAGACTAAGGTGGCCCTATACCAAACAGTCACTCACCGTACAGACTAAGGTGGCCCTATACCAAACAGTCACTCACCGTACAGACTAAAGTGGCCCTATACGAAACAGTCACTCACCGTACAGACTAAGGTGGCCCTATACCAAACAGTCACTCACCGTACAGACTAAAGTGGCCCTATACGAAACAGTCACTCACCGTACAGACTAAGGTGGCCCTATACCAAACAGTCACTCACCGTACAGACTAAGGTGGCCCTATACCAAACAGTCACTCACCGTACAGACTAAGGTGGCCCTATACCAAACAGTCACTCACCGTACAGACTAAAGTGGCCCTATACGAAACAGTCACTCACCGTACAGACTAAGGTGGCCCTATACCAAACAGTCACTCACCGTACAGACTAAGGTGGCCCTATACCAAACAGTCACTCACCGTACAGACTAAAGTGGCCCTATACGAAACAGTCACTCACCGTACAGACTAAGGTGGCCCTATACCAAACAGTCACTCACCGTACAGACTAAAGTGGCCCTATACGAAACAGTCACTCACCGTACAGACTAAGGTGGCCCTATACCAAACAGTCACTCACCGTACAGACTAAGGTGGCCCTGTACCAAACAGTCACTCACCGTACAGACTAAGGTGGCCCTATACCAAACAGTCACTCACCGTACAGACTAAGGTGGCCCTATACCAAACAGTCACTCACCGTACAGACTAAGTTGGCCCTATACCAAACAGTCACTCACCGTACAGACTAAGGTGGCCCTATACCAAACAGTCACTCACCGTACAGACTAAGGTGGCCCTATACCAAACAGTCACTCACCGTACAGACTAAAGTGGCCCTATACGAAACAGTCACTCACCGTACAGACTAAGGTGGCCCTATACCAAACAGTCACTCACCGTACAGACTAAAGTGGCCCTATACGAAACAGTCACTCACCGTACAGACTAAGGTGGCCCTATACCAAACAGTCACTCACCGTACAGACTAAGGTGGCCCTATACCAAACAGTCACTCACCGTACAGACTAAGGTGGCCCTATACCAAACAGTCACTCACCGTACAGACTAAAGTGGCCCTATACCAAACAGTCACTCACCGTACAGACTAAGGTGGCCCTATACCAAACAGTCACTCACCGTACAGACTAAGGTGGCCCTATACCAAACAGTCACTCACCGTACAGACTAAAGTGGCCCTATACGAAACAGTCACTCACCGTACAGACTAAGGTGGCCCTATACCAAACAGTCACTCACCGTACAGACTAAAGTGGCCCTATACGAAACAGTCACTCACCGTACAGACTAAGGTGGCCCTATACCAAACAGTCACTCACCGTACAGACTAAGGTGGCCCTGTACCAAACAGTCACTCACCGTACAGACTAAGGTGGCCCTATACCAAACAGTCACTCACCGTACAGACTAAGGTGGCCCTATACCAAACAGTCACTCACCGTACAGACTAAGGTGGCCCTATACCAAACAGTCACTCACCGTACAGACTAAGGTGGCCCTATACCAAACAGTCACTCACCGTACAGACTAAGGTGGCCCTATACGAAACAGTCACTCACCGTACAGACTAAGGTGGCCCTATACCAAACAGTCACTCACCGTACAGACTAAGGTGGCCCTATACGAAACAGTCACTCACCGTACAGACTAAGGTGGCCCTATACCAAACAGTCACTCACCGTACAGACTAAGGTGGCCCTATACCAAACAGTCACTCACCGTACAGACTAAGGTGGCCCTGTACCAAACAGTCACTCACCGTACAGACTAAGGTGGCCCTATACCAAACAGTCACTCACCGTACAGACTAAGGTGGCCCTATACCAAACAGTCACTCACCGTACAGACTAAGGTGGCCCTATACCAAACAGTCACTCACCGTACAGACTAAGGTGGCCCTGTACCAAACAGTCACTCACCGTACAGACTAAGGTGGCCCTATACCAAACAGTCACTCACCGTACAGACTAAGTTGGCCCTATACCAAACAGTCACTCACCGTACAGACTAAGGTGGCCCTATACCAAACAGTCACTCACCGTACAGACTAAGGTGGCCCTATACCAAACAGTCACTCACCGTACAGACTAAGGTGGCCCTATACCAAACAGTCACTCACCGTACAGACTAAGGTGGCCCTATACCAAACAGTCACTCACCGTACAGACTAAGGTGGCCCTGTACCAAACAGTCACTCACCGTACAGACTAAGGTGGCCCTATACCAAACAGTCACTCACCGTACAGACTAAGGTGGCCCTATACCAAACAGTCACTCACCGTACAGACTAAGGTGGCCCTATACCAAACAGTCACTCACCGTACAGACTAAGGTGGCCCTGTACCAAACAGTCACTCACCGTACAGACTAAGGTGGCCCTATACCAAACAGTCACTCACCGTACAGACTAAGGTGGCCCTATACCAAACAGTCACTCACCGTACAGACTAAGGTGGCCCTATACCAAACAGTCACTCACCGTACAGACTAAGGTGGCCCTATACCAAACAGTCACTCACCGTACAGACTAAGGTGGCCCTATACCAAACCACTGTCATGCTACTGTTCTCTCTCTCTCTCTCTCTGCTCTGTGATGACATTCACAGTGACTTCACACCTCCAACACCATCCAGTAACATCGTTCGAGCGTCTTCAGATACATAAATCAAATGTCGGTCCCATTCATGAGGTTCAGGGCCAGTCGATTCAAATTCCTACTGTTTATCTCTGCGTCCCAAATAACACACTATTCCCTATATAGTGCACTACTCTTGACCAGCGCATAGCTACTATATAGGGAAATGTGACGCTGTGAGTCGAGAAGCAGGTGAAAACGTTGAATAGAACAAACGAGACAGCGTAACAGTGGAGGTATAGGTATTAACACAGGGACAATACTTACTGAGGAGTGAACGTGAGGGAGGGACAGATAAAGGGGAGGTCGTGGAGCGACAGATAAAGGGGAGGTAATTTGGTCCAGGTGTGAATCCTGATGATCTACAGGTGTGAATCCTATGATCTACAGGTGTGAATCCTGATGATCTACAGGTGTGAGTAATGATGATCTACAGGTGTGAATCATGATGATCTACAGGTGTGAATCATGATGATCTACAGGTGTGAATCATGATGATCTACAGGTGTGAATCCTGATGATCTACAGGTGTGAATCCTGATGATCTACAGGTGTGCGTAATGATGATCTACAGGTGTGCGTAATGATGATCTACAGGTGTGCGTAATGATGATCTACAGGTGTGCGTAATGATGATCTACAGGTGTGAATCCTGATGATCTACAGGTGTGAGTAATGATGATCTACAGGTGTGAATCATGATGATCTACAGGTGTGAATCATGATGATCTACAGGTGTGCGTAATGAAGATCTACAGGTGTGAATCATGATGATCTACAGGTGTGCGTAATGAAGATCTACAGGTGTACGTAATGAAGAATCCAAGGCCCGGTGGTTAGTAATCCGGCGACGTCGAACGCCGGAGGGGAGGAGCAGGAGGAGTCGACGTGGCAGGAATAGGGGGCCACTTGTGACACAAGCCAGGGGGTAAAAGGAGAAGGAAGGAGGCTCCGAGCGATAGAGGAGGAGGAGGAAGGAGAAGGAAGGAGGCTCCGAGCGGAGGAGGAAGTGCCAGGATGTTTGCTGAACTCGTCAGTGTGTGACCAGGCCGGGATGCGTGGGGAATTAGGTAAACATTATAAGGCTATCTATCCCCCCCTCCCCTCTACTCTACACCACCTCTCCCCAGAGCACAGAGAGCTCTTTATCCCCACTCTGCCTCTCAAGGAGGGGAACACAGCTCTGCTAGTGTCAAGGGGAGAAGACATGATTCACTCCCAGGCCGTGTCTCTACATCAGGGGAGAAGACATGATTCACTCCCAGGCCGTGTCTCTACATCAGGGGAGAAGAAGACATGATTCACTCCCAGGCCGTGTCTCTACATCAGGGGAGAAGAAGACGTGATTCACTCCCAGGCCGTGTCTCTACATCAGGGGAGAAGAAGACGTGATTCACTCCCAGGCCGTGTCTCTACATCAGGGAAGAAGAAGACGTGATTCACTCCCAGGCCGTGTCTCTACATCAGGGAAGAAGAAGACGTGATTCACTCCCAGGCCGTGTCTCTACATCAGGGGAGAAGAAGACATGATTCACTCCCAGGCCGTGTCTCTACATCAGGGGAGAAGAAGACATGATTCACTCCCAGGCCGTGTCTCTACATCAGGGAAGGAGAAGACATGATTCACTCCCAGGCCGTGTCTCTACATCAGGGGAGAAGAAGACATGATTCACTCCCAGGCCGTGTCTCTACATCAGGGGAGAAGAAGACATGATTCACTCCCAGGCCGTGTCTCTACATCAGGGGAGAAGAAGACATGATTCACTCCCAGGCCGTGTCTCTACATCAGGGAAGGAGAAGACATGATTCACTCCCAGGCCGTGTCTCTACATCAGGGAAGAAGAAGACATGATTCACTCCCAGGCCGTGTCTCTACATCAGGGAAGAAGAAGACATGATTCACTCCCAGGCCGTGTCTCTACATCAGGGAGAAGAAGACATGATTCACTCCCAGGCCGTGTCTCTACATCAGGGGAGAAGAAGACATGATTCAATCCCAGGCCGTGTCTCTACATCAGGGAAGAAGAAGACATGATTCACTCCCAGGCCGTGTCTCTACATTAGGGAAGAAGAAGAAGACATGATTCACTCCCAGGCCGTGTCTCTACATCAGGGAAGAAGAAGACATGATTCACTCCCAGGCCGTGTCTCTACATCAGGGGAGAAGAAGACATGATTCACTCCCAGGCCGTGTCTCTACATCAGGGGAGAAGACATGATTCACTCCCAGGCCGTGTCTCTACATCAGGGGAGAAGACATGATTCACTCCCAGGCCGTGTCTCTACATCAGGGAGCTTCAACTCTTTTGACCAGGGACCCCCTTCCAGGAAAACGTCCGACCCAGGGGCCCCTATCATACGTTAACTAAGTTATTATTATTTTTCTTCACATCTCGTCTTATCAGGTGAATGACAATGTGGTGGAGAATTAAATCAACGTTATATAATGAATCTGTTTTGGTAGATAAGAGTTCAGGTGGACCTTGGCTTCAGCAAAACGCTGGAAAGGAGGGGTGCTGGAAGGCAATGAGAAAAACCATGAAAAAGGGCTGACCAAGAAACTGATTCAAGGCAGAAAGGTGGTTTTTGCCTGGTTTAACGGTCTGGCCGGTGTGGCTGACTGCCTGGTTTATCTGTCTGGCCGGTGTGGCTGACTGCCTGGTTTAGCTGTCTGGCAGGTGTGGCTGACTGCCTGGTTTAACGGTCTGGCCGGTGTGGCTGACTGCCTGGTTTAGCTGTCTGGCAGGTGTGGCTGACTGCCTGGTTTAACGGTCTGGCAGGTGTGGCTGACTGCCTGGTTTAACGGTCTGGCAGGTGTGGCTGACTGCCTGGTTTAACGGTCTGGCAGGTGTGGCTGACTGCCTGGTTTAACGGTCTGGCAGGTGTGGCTGACTGCCTGGTTTAACGGTCTGGCAGGTGTGGCTGACTGCCTGGTTTAACGGTCTGGCCGGTGTGGCTGACTGCCTGGTTTAGCTGTCTGGCAGGTGTGGCTGACTGCCTGGTTTAACGGTCTGGCAGGTGTGGCTGACTGCCTGGTTTAACGGTCTGGCAGGTGTGGCTGACTGCCTGGTTTAACGGTCTGGCAGGTGTGGCTGACTGCCTGGTTTAACGGTCTGGCAGGTGTGGCTGACTGCCTGGTTTAACGGTCTGGCAGGTGTGGCTGACTGCCTGGTTTAACGGTCTGGCAGGTGTGGCTGACTGCCTGGTTTAACGGTCTGGCAGGTGTGGCTGACTGCCTGGTTTAACGGTCTGGCAGGTGTGGCTGACTGCCTGGTTTAGCTGTCTGGCCGGTGTGGCTCACTGCCTGGTTTATCTGTCTGGCCGGTGAGGCTGACTGCCTGGTTTATCTGTCTGGCCGGTGTGGCTGACTGCCTGGTTTATCTGTCTGGCCGGTGTGGCTGACTGCCTGGTTTATCTGTCTGGCCGGTGTGGCTGACTGCCTGGTTTATCTGTCTGGCCGGTGTGGCTGACTGCCTGGTTTATCTGTCTGGCCGGTGTGGCTGACTGCCTGGTTTATCTGTCTGGCCGGTGAGGCTGACTGCCTGGTTTATCTGTCTGGCCGGTGTGGCTGACTGCCTGGTTTAGCTGTCTGGCCTGTGTGGCTCACTGCCTGGTTTAGCTGTCTGGCCTGTGTGGCTCACTGCCTGGTTTAGCTGTTTTGCCGGTATGGCTGACTGCTTGGTTTAGCTGTCTGGCCGGTGTGGCTCACTGCCTGGTTTAGCTGTCTGGCCGGTGTGGCTGACTGCCTGGTTTATCTGTCTGGCCGGTGAGGCTGACTGCCTGGTTTATCTGTCTGGCCGGTGTGGCTGACTGCCTGGTTTAGCTGTCTGGCCTGTGTGGCTCACTGCCTGGTTTAGCTGTCTGGCCTGTGTGGCTCACTGCCTGGTTTAGCTGTTTTGCCGGTGTGGCTGACTGCTTGGTTTAGCTGTCTGGCCGGTGTGGCTGACTGCCTGGTTTATCTGTCTGGCCGGTGTGGCTGACTGCCTGGTTTAACGGTCTGGCCGGTGTGGCTGACTGCCTGGTTTATCTGTCTGGCCGGTGTGGCTGACTGCCTGGTTTATCTGTCTGGCCGGTGTGGCTGACTGCCTGGTTTATCTGTCTGGCCGGTGTGGCTGACTGCCTGGTTTATCTGTCTGGCCGGTGTGGCTGACTGCCTGGTTTATCTGTCTGGCCGGTGTGGCTGACTGCCTGGTTTAGCTGTCTGGCCTGTGTGGCTCACTGCCTGGTTTAGCTGTCTGGCCTGTGTGGCTCACTGCCTGGTTTAGCTGTTTTGCCGGTGTGGCTGAGGATCTGTCTCCATTAGGGGGTCAGGATCTGTCTCCATTAGGGGGTCAGGATCTGTCTCCATTAGGGGTCAGGATCTGTCTCCATTAGGGGTCAGGATCTGTCTCCATTAGGGGGTCAGGATCTGTCTCCATTAGGGGTCAGGATCTGTCTCCATTAGGGGTCAGGATCTGTCTCCATTAGGGGTCAGGATCTGTCTCCATTAGGGGTCAGGATCTGTCTCCATTAGGGGTCAGGATCTGTCTCCATTAGGGGGTCAGGATCTGTCTCCCTTAGCGGGTCAGGATCTGTCTCCCTGACCTTTCAGCAAATGACCAGTAGGAAATATCCCAGATTGTGCCTTTAACAGTGCTTAAAAACACAGCACGACCAGGTCACACACACACACACACGAGATCAGGTCTGTTTACCCCAGACCACAGAGAAACAAATGATCCCCTGCAGGAATTCCGATGAGCTTTAGATGTTTACAACTCTTTGATGTGGAGAGTTTGTGGTCTGCTAATGCTCGTCATCCACTACACAGACATCTTTATATCATCAACGCATCTTCAACAGCATCTTCATTACGGGGGGCTCACTACCATGGCTTTTAACTTCCAAGAATTAGAATTTAGGAAAAACATACGTATCTCTGGGTGGTCGAAGGTTTGAAAAACTCAACAGTTAAGAAACCACCAGGATGCCTGGTTAAATCTGTCACTGTGTTTTAATGGTACCATATCGCTGGCTGCCTGGTTAAATCTGTCACTGTGTCTTAATGGTACCATATCGCTGGCTGCCTGGTTAAATCTGTCACTGTGTCTTAATGGTACCATATCGCTGGCTGCCTGGTTAAATCTGTCACTGTGTTTTAATGGTACCATATTGCTGGCTGGATGCCTGGTTAAATCTGTCACTGTGTTTTAATGGTACCATATCGCTGGCTGGATGCCTGGTTAAATCTGTCACTGTGTTTTAATGGTGCCATATCGCTGGCTGCCTGGTTAAATCTGTCACTGTGTTTTAATGGTACCATATCGCTGGATGCCTGGTTAAATCTGTCACTGTGTTTTAATGGTACCATATCGCTGGATGCCTGGTTAAATCTGTCACTGTGTCTTAATGGTGCCATATCGCTGGCTGCCTGGTTAAATCTGTCACTGTGTCTTAATGGTACCATATCGCTGGCTGCCTGGTTAAATCTGTCACTGTGTCTTAATGGTACCATATCGCTGGATGCCTGGTTAAATCTGTCACTGTGTCTTAATGGTACCATATCGCTGGCTGCCTGGTTAAATCTGTCACTGTGTCTTAATGGTACCATATCGCTGGCTGCCTGGTTAAATCTGTCACTGTGTTTTAATGGTACCATATTGCTGGCTGGATGCCTGGTTAAATCTGTCACTGTGTTTTAATGGTACCATATCGCTGGCTGGATGCCTGGTTAAATCTGTCACTGTGTTTTAATGGTGCCATATCGCTGGCTGGATGCCTGGTTAAATCTGTCACTGTGTTTTAATGGTACCATATCGCTGGCTGGATGCCTGGTTAAATCTGTCACTGTGTCTTAATGGTACCATATCGCTGGCTGGATGCCTGGTTAAATCTGTCACTGTGTCTTAATGGTACCATATCGCTGGCTGGCTGCATGGTTAAATCTGTCACTGTGTCTTAATGGTACCATATCGCTGGCTGGATGCCTGGTTAAATCTGTCACTGTGTTTTAATGGTACCATATCGCTGGCTGCCTGGTTAAATCTGTCACTGTGTCTTAATGGTACCATATCGCTGGATGCCTGGTTAAATCTGTCACTGTGTCTTAATGGTACCATATCGCTGGCTGCCTGGTTAAATCTGTCACTGTGTCTTAATGGTACCATATCGCTGGCTGCCTGGTTAAATCTGTCACTGTGTCTTAATGGTACCATATCGCTGGCTGCCTGGTTAAATCTGTCACTGTGTCTTAATGGTACCATATCGCTGGCTGGATGCCTGGTTAAATCTGTCACTGTGTTTTAATGGTGCCATATCGCTGGCTGGATGCCTGGTTAAATCTGTCACTGTGTTTTAATGGTACGATATCGCTGGCTGCCTGGTTAAATCTGTCACTGTGTCTTAATGGTACCATATCGCTGGCTGCTTGGTTAAATCTGTCACTGTGTCTTAATGGTACCATATCGCTGGCTGGATGCCTGGTTAAATCTGTCACTGTGTTTTAATGGTACCATATCGCTGGCTGGATGCCTGGTTAAATCTGTCACTGTGTCTTAATGGTACCATATCGCTGGCTGGATGCCTGGTTAAATCTGTCACTGTGTTTTAATGGTACCATATCGCTGGCTGGATGCCTGGTTAAATCTGTCACTGTGTCTTAATGGTACCATATCGCTGGCTGGATGCCTGGTTAAATCTGTCACTGTGTCTTAATGGTACCATATCGCTGGCTGGCTGCATGGTTAAATCTGTCACTGTGTCTTAATGGTACCATATCGCTGGCTGGATGCCTGGTTAAATCTGTCACTGTGTTTTAATGGTGCCATATCGCTGGCTGGATGCCTGGTTAAATCTGTCACTGTGTCTTAATGGTACCATATCGCTGGCTGGATGCCTGGTTAAATCTGTCACTGTGTTTTAATGGTGCCATATCGCTGGCTGGATGCCTGGTTAAATCTGTCACTGTGTCTTAATGGTACCATATCGCTGGCTGCCTGGTTAAATCTGTCACTGTGTCTTAATGGTACCATATCGCTGGCTGCCTGGTTAAATCTGTCACTGTGTTTTAACGGTACCATATCGCTGGCTGGATGCCTGGTTAAATCTGTCACTGTGTTTTAATGGTACCATATCGCTGGCTGGATGCCTGGTTAAATCTGTCACTGTGTTTTAATGGTGCCATATCGCTGGCTGGATGCCTGGTTAAATCTGTCACTGTGTCTTAATGGTACCATATCGCTGGATGCCTGGTTAAATCTGTCACTGTGTCTTAATGGTACCATATCGCTGGATGCCTGGTTAAATCTGTCACTGTGTTTTAATGGTGCCATATCGCTGGCTGCCTGGTTAAATCTGTCACTGTGTTTTAATGGTACCATATCGCTGGCTGCATGGTTAAATCTGTCACTGTGTCTTAACGGTACCATATCGCTGGCTGCCTGTCACTGTGTCTTAACGGTACCATACCTGTCACGCCCTGACCTTAGAGATCCTTATTATTCTATATGTTTGGTTCGGTCAGGGTGTGACTCGGGTGGGAAATTCTGTGTTTTCCATTTCTTTTGTTGGCCGGTTATTGGTTCCCCATCAGGGACAGCTGTCTATCGTTGTCTCTGATTGGGAATCATACTTAGGCAGCCTGTTTTCCACCTGAGTTTGTGGGATCTTGTTTTCTGTAGCCTGACAGAACTGTGCGCTTTCGGGTTTTTTCCACTTTTTGTAATTTTGTTTGAGTGTTTTTTTAAAAATATTAAAATCATGAACCCTTTCCACGCTGCTCCTTGGTCTACTCATTATACCACCAACGAGAGCCGTTACAATACCACTCGCTGCAATCGTTTGTTTTTAGGGAACACAAACAGTTTATGACTCTCACAATACAGCTGATCCTCATTAGGCAATAAGAAGAAAACAACTTTCCTAATGGAAGACTAGACTCTTTCTGCTGTCACCTTGTTTTACTGACAACTTGACAGTATATATAGATCAGAAAAAAAACTATTGCCATTAAGAAACGTTGCCAGGAATTAGCCTCGATGTTGTACACAGGAAGTTGAGAATCATCCGCATCGACAATCACTACAGTGTGTCTGGATAGGGATTCAACCAGCGTAGTAGTCAGTTGGAAAATACTACCCAGCTGATCCTAAACCAGTCTGGTGGAATATTCTAATTGTCTTATTAGCATGTATAATCATAGCCAATCACATATGATAATAATGATGACATCATAATGTTGTTCTCTTTGTTACCACAGTCTAGTGTCCTATAGAGGGGACAGGTCCCTACTGTATAGAGCAGGACTCTAGTGTACTATAGAGGGGACAGGTCCCTACTGTATAGTGAACTAGAGTCCTGCTCTATACTGTAGGGAATAGGACCACCTGGCATGATGACTCCTTGCTGTCCCCAGTCCACCTGGCTGTGCTGCTGCTCCAGTTTCAACTGTTCTGCCTGCGGCTATGAAACCCTGACCTGTTCGCCGGACGTGCTACCTGTCCCAGACCTGCTGTTTTCATCTCTCTAGAGACAGCAGGAGCGGTAGAGATACTCTCAATGATCAGCTATGAAAAGCCAACTGACATTTACTCCGGAGATGCTGACTTGCTGCACCCTCGACAACTACTGTGATTATTATTATTTGACCATGCTGGTCATTTATGAACATTTGAACATCTTGGCCATGTTCTGATATAATCTCCACCCGGCACAGGCAGAAGAGGACTGGCCACCCCTCATAGCCTGGTTCCTCTCTAGGTTTCTTCCTAGGTTCTGGCCTTTCTAGGGAGTTTTTCCTAGCCACCGTGCTTCTACACCTGCATTGCTTGCTGTTTGGGGTTTTAGGCTGGGTTTCTGTACAGCACTTTGAGATATCAGCTGATGTACGAAGGGCTTTATAAATACATTTGATTTGAATAAACTTCCATTTGGGAGGCACACAGAGATATATGAGAAGACATGAGGATGTTTCCTGTCTAGCTATGTGACATTTATAGTGTTTATAAAATACTATTCCGTCCATTCTCAGGGCAGAGAGAGAGACAGAGAGAGAGACAGACAGAGAGACAGACAGAGAGAGAGACAGAGAGAGACAGAGAGAGACAGAGAGAGACAGAGAGAGACAGAGAGAGACAGAGAGAGAGACAGAGAGAGAGACAGAGAGAGAGACAGAGAGAGAGACAGAGAGAGAGACAGAGAGAGAGACAGAGAGAGAGACAGAGAGAGAGACAGAGAGAGAGACAGAGAGAGAGACAGAGAGAGAGACAGAGAGAGAGACAGAGAGAGACAGAGAGAGAGACAGAGACAGACAGAGACAGACAGAGACAGACAGAGAGAGACAGAGAGACAGAGAGACAGAGAGAGACAGAGAAACAGAGAGAGAGACAGAGAGAGAGACAGACATTGTCCCTTTTGTACTTATTTTCACATTTGAAATTAATTTATTATTTTGGAACTGTTAATCTTTGTTTATTTCACTTTTGTTTATTATCTACATACAGTATATGTTTCCCATGCCAATAAATATCTTAAATTGAATTGAGAGAGAGAGAGAGAGAGAGAGAGAGAGAGAGAGAGAGAGAGAGAGAGAGAGAGAGAGAGAGAGAGAGAGAGAGAGAGAGAGAGAGAGAGAGAGAGAGAGAGAGAGAGAGAGAGAGAGAGAGAGAGAGAGAGAGAGAGAGAGAGAGAGAGAGAGAGAGAGAGAGTAAAGGAGAGAGAGAGAAGAAAAGAGAGGGGGGGTAGATAGAGGGAAAGAGAAAGAGAGAACGTGGGCGAGAGACAGCGTCTCACTTTCAGTTACTATAAACAGATTCCTTAAAACAACCCAGGAATACTCCTTGAAGAGATGTCCCTGCAGTTAACCCCTGTTAAAACACTCCATGATGCTCTCATACCCCAGCAGGGGTCATGGGTCCCCTGTCTGAGTGCCCTCTCTGGGGTGCCATCACCGGTCCGGTGGGGGTACTATGGAGGGAGATGGATGGCCCGGTAAATGGACCGGGGCAGCGTACTGTTTATACCCAGACATAAACAGACGTATACCAGACCTGACAACACATAAAATTGGTGATTTAGGCAGGGGAGAAAGCAGGCCCGTCTGTCTGTCTCTGTCTGTGAAGTGAATGGGTATCCTCCAGGTGCTTGAGAGTCTTACCTTGCTCACTAACCCCCTCCCCAACCCTTCCTCACCCCTGCCCATATCCTCCTCACCCCCAGCCTCAGAGCCTCTCTGAGGTGTTTCAACAGCTATGGTATCGTGACTGTGGGAAAAGTAGGGCTGTCCCCGACCCAAAAAATAATAATCTTGGTCGACCAAAAGTAGTCTGTTCTTTGGACCAATCGATTGATCAAAGTGTATTGTTCCATACCTATGTATGTGAGCTTGTCTGATGCTTTAAGTTTAAGGTTTGACGAAATGTGACAAATGCCTCAAGAGGGCGCCAGAAATCTAGATAAACAAAAAAACAACCTGACCCAACTATTCACCTCCTGCTCCTGCTGGCTCTCAGATTCTGACGTTGCTCTCCTGAAGTTGCTGTAACAGGCTACATCAACAACCTTTCTCATGTTGAATATATCTTACCATCTCTACCCATCTAGGTGCCAGTTATGGTTGAATACATCTTACCATCTCTACCCATCTAGGTGCCAGTTATGGTTTTATGGTTGAATACATCTTACCATCTCTACCCATCTAGGTGCCAGTTATGGTTTTATGGTTGAATATATCTTACCATCTCTACCCATCTAGGTGCCAGTTATGGTTTTTATATTCACATTTCCGTGAAGGTTTAATTGATAATAATCTCAATTATTTAGATCCAGCAGCATACCATCCTGCATCCCACTGCTGCCTTGCTTCTGAAGCTAAGCAGGGTTGGTCCTGGTCAGTCCCTGGATGGGAGACCAGATGCTGCTGGAAGTGGTGTTGCCAGTAGGAGCCACTCTCAGGGTGCTGTCTTTCAAATGGGATGTTAAAATGGGTGTCCTGACTCTAGGTTGTTAAAGATCCCATGGCACTTATTGGAAGAGTAGGGGTGTTAATCCCGGTGTTGTGGCTAAATTCCCAATCTGGCCCTCAAACCATCACAGTCACCTAATAATCCCCAGTTAACAATTGGCTCATTCATCCCCCTCCTCTCACCAACCTATTCCCCAGGTTGTTGCTGTACATGAGAATGTGTTCTCAGTCAACTTACCTGGCAAAATAATTAACTATATATATATATATATATATATATATATATATATATATAGTTAATCAAAATTACAAAACCTAAAAAGTAACTTCTATGTCAAAATAGTCTACACAAAGCCAACAAATAAAAACATTGCAGTACGCAACTCGAAAATATCCTATAAAATCACATTGTTGCAGACAGGCCACGTGTAGCCAAACTTGAAACCTTGTCTCAACTATTAACTTGGGTCAGGCCAGAAGCTTGCACTAGCGAACTTCCAACATTGTGTAAAATATTCTGGGCCCTCAGAGAGAGTTTCCCCACCAGTGAGCTCGGGACAGACACAGCTGTAGACTATTTGCACAAGGGATAAGAAGCAGGAGCTGAGTACTGACACCTCACACGTTCTATTGCTTGAGCTCCGGTTCTTCTTATAGAATATTAGATCAGAAGTATTGAGGAGTTCCGGCACCCAAAATGAGTTCCGGAACCTATTTCAGTCCATGTCAATCACTGATAAGAAGTAATCAGATTTTTTTTTTTTTTGGAGTTTAGTTTTTAGGAACTATTGTAATTCTCAATGGATGATTTGCTTGCTCTTTGGAGGTGAAGAAAACATTATTTTGAGAAGCTCCACAGGTCATTAGTGGTGGCGTGTTAAGCCAATCAGAAACACTATCAGATCCACAAAAGGGGCACATTTATTTGCCTACATTTGCGCACAGGCCAGGTAGCCCATAGGCCTACTTCTATGTGTAAATCAGGCCAGGTAGCCCATAGGCCTACTTCTATGTGTAAATCAGGCCAGGTAGCCTATAAGCCTACTTATATGTGTAAATCAGGCCAGGTAGCCTATAAGCCTACTTATATGTGTAAATCAGGCCAGGTAGCCTATAAGCCTACTTCTATGTGTAAATCAGGCCAGGTAGCCTATAAGCCTACTTCTATGTGTAAATCAGGCCAGGTAGCCTATAGGCCTACTTCTATGTGTAAATCAGGCCAGGTAGCTCATAGGCCTACTTCTATGTGTAAATCAGGCCAGGTAGCTCATAGGCCTACTTCTATGTGTAAATCAGGCCAGGTAGCTCATAGGCCTACTTCTATGTGTAAATCAGGCCAGGTAGCTCATAGGCCTACTTCTATGTGTAAATCAGGCCAGGTAGCTCATAGGCCTACTTCTATGTGTAAATCAGGCCAGGTAGCTCATAGGCCTACTTCTATGTGTAAATCAGGCCAGGTAGCTCATAGGCCTACTTCTATGTGTAAATCAGGCCAGGTAGCTCATAGGCCTACTTCTATGTGTAAATCAGGCCAGGTAGCCCATAGGCCTACTTCTATGTGTAAATCAGGCCAGGTAGCCCATAGGCCTACTTCTATGTGTAAATCAGGCCAGGTAACCCATAGGCCTACTTCTATGTGTAAATCAGGCCAGGTAGCCCATAGGCCTACTTCTATGTGTAAATCAGGCCAGGTAGCCCATAGGCCTACTTCTATGTGTAAATCAGGCCAGGTAGCCCATAGGCCTACTTCTATGTGTAAATCAGGCCAGGTAGCCCATAGGCCTACTTCTATGTGTAAATCAGGCCAGGTAGCCCATAGGCCTACTTCTATGTGTAAATCAGGCCAGGTAGCCTATAGGCCTACTTCTATGTGTAAATCAGGCCAGGTAGCCTATAGGCCTACTTCTATGTGTAAATCAGGCCAGGTAGCCTATAGGCCTACTTCTATGTGTAAATCAGGCCAGGTAGCCTATAGGCCTACTTCTATGTGTAAATCAGGCCAGGTAGCCTATAGGCCTACTTCTATGTGTAAATCAGGCCAGGTTGCCTATAGGCCTACTTCTATGTGTAAATCAGGCCAGGTAGCCTATAGGCCTACTTCAATGCGTATGTGTCCTTCCTCAACATTGACAGGATCCCTCCAAACAAAAGACAATGACAAAAAAAAGTATTTTAAAAAGTATGAAATAAACCAAAAGTTGCTTCTCACAAGTGTAGCATAGGTTGTGTGCTCAGCAAACAATCTGTCCAATCAGACAATGATCAAAACGGGAAGACTCAATATTATTATGCCAATGCATTAAACATTAGATTTGATTAGAAATGATATAAATGAATGATAAATATACACCACTGGTGATGTAATGGGGGTCATTGATAGACACTAACACAACAAAAACACAAACAATTCACACCATAAAAGTTATGAAACAGTGAATGTGTACAAATTGGCAGTAGAGAGCAGTGCATTCTGGGGAGAGAGGTGTACTGTGCATCTGGGCTGTGTGGTTAACCCGACGTCTGCATTGGTGGTACAACACCTACGTTGACACGGCCTCAGCAGACGTCAGGGAAGTGGTACTTCTGGAGAGAGAGGTGTACTGTGCATCTGGGCTGTGTGGTTAACCCGACGTCTGCATTGGTGGTACAACACTTACGTTGACACGGCCTCAGCAGACGTCAGGGAAGTGGTACTTCTGGAGCGTCGCAGAGCAGAGCTGTTGTCAACTAAGTGAGTTTGTGTTGAAAAGACACATTTCCCCTCAGATTACACAGACCCACAAAGAATTTGAAAACAAATCTACATTTTGATAGACTCCCATATCTACTGGGTGAAATACCACAGTGTTCCATCACAGCAGCAATACTTATGACCTGTTGCCACACGAAAAGGGCAACCAGTGGAGAACAAAAACCCCATTGTAAATACAACCCATGTGTGTTGTTTCGTACTTTAACTATTTGCACGGCGCTACAACACATGGAACTTGTGAGAGTAATGTTTACTGTTCACTTTTTACTGTTTATTTCACTTTTGTTTATTCTTTTCACTTGCTTTGCCAATGTTAAACATGTTACCCATGCCAATAAAGCTACATTGAGAGAGCCAGAGAGAGAGAGAGCCAGAGAGAGAGAGAGAGACAGAGAGAGAGAGAGAGACAGAGAGAGAGAACAGCTATACCACAGACTAGAAGGAAGGTAACCTCCTGTAGTTATACCACAGACTAGAAGGGAGGTAACCTCCTGTAGTTATACCACAGACTAGAAGGGAGGTAACCTCCTGTAGCGATACCACAGACTAGAAGGGAGGGAACCTCCTGTAGCTATACCAGACTAGAAGGAAGGTAACCTCCTGTAGTTATACCAGACTAGAAGGGAGGTAACCTCCTGTAGCTATACCACAGACTAGAAGGGAGCTAACCTCCTGTAGCTATACCACAGACTAGAAGGGAGGGAACCTCCTGTAGCTATACCACAGACTAGAAGGAAGGTAACCTCCTGTAGTTATACCAGACTAGAAGGGAGGGAACCTCCTGTAGCTATACCACAGACTAGAAGGGAGCTAACCTCCTGTAGCTATACCACAGACTAGAAGGAAGGGAACCTCCTGTAGCTATACCACAGACTAGAAGGGAGGGAACCTCCTGTAGCTATACCACAGACTAGAAGGGAGGGAACCTCCTGTAGCTATACCACAGACTAGAAGGGAGCTAACCTCCTGTAGCTATACCACAGACTAGAAGGAGGGAACCTCCTGTAGCTATACCACAGACTAGAAGGGAGGTAACCTCCTGTAGTGATACCACAGACTAGAAGGGAGGGAACCTCCTGTAGCTATACCACAGTAGTTTACGGTGCACCACCACGCTGTCATTCAGTTGAGTCCCAAATGGAACTCCATTTCCTATGTAGTGCACTACTTTTGTCCAGAGCCCTATTGGCCTCTTTTTGTTATGTAGTGCACTACTTTTAACCAGGGCACTCTATCAAAAGTAGTGCACGATATAGGGAATAGGGTGCCATTTGGAATGTAACTCAGTGTGTAGAAAATAACTCTGTTGACCCACAGACAGACATATTGGATCCAGATTTATTGCGTAACAGAACGGCAACTTGTGGATGACTTGGTCTGGTCTGATCTGGTCTGAGGTGTGATGTTTCATCCCACTGTGGCCCAGTTGGAGCACGAGATGGGATGGGTCCGAGTTGGACGGAGGTGTTAATTAGAGACTTCAACAAACTTTGGCTTCAAAAGATGAAAAGCCTTAAAAAGGCCAAGGAAAGGCATCTGTTTTAGTTGTAAAATAAACTGCCCTCGTCAGATGTGGCAGTGTTGGAGACTTTAATAACTTTTCTTCAATGCTGAATAATATCATATATAATAATAATAATAATAATAATATCAGTTGTAAAGACGCATCCAGGAACACCATAAAGAGCAGTGTCCAGGCCCCAGAGCAGCGTCCAGGCCCCGAGCAGCGTCCAGGCCCAGAGCAGGCCCAGAGCAGCGTCCAGGCCCAGAGCAGGCCCAGAGCAGCGTCCAGGCCCCAGAGCAGGCCCAGAGCAGCGTCCAGGCCCAGAGCAGGCCCAGAGCAGTGTCCAGGCCCCAGAGCAGCGTCCAGGCCCCAGAGCAGCGTCCAGGCCCCAGAGCAGCGTTCAGGCCCAGAGCAGGCCCAGAGCAGTGTCCAGGCCCCAGAGCAGCGTCCAGGCCCAGAGCAGGCCCAGAGCAGCATCCAGGCCCCAGAGCAGCGTCCAGGCCCCAGAGCAGCGTCCAGGCCCCAGAGCAGCGTCCAGGCCCCAGAGCAGCGTCCAGGCCCCAGAGCAGCGTCCAGGCCCCAGAGCAGCGTCCAGGCCCAGAGCAGCGTCCAGGCCCAGAGCAGCGTCCAGGCCCAGAGCAGCGTCCAGGATATCAGTAAGGAAGAGGGGATGTGATAGCTGAAGACTGGTACCCAGATTAACATTCCACTCCTGTCATTTACCAAAGACACTAGACATTTTCTCTTTAAATATGAACATTGTATCATTAACAAGCTGGAGGAGATCAAATGAATTGATCCTGATTCGATAACCCTCATAGCTATCCTCCAATCACAAAGGGTGATTGGCATTCTCTCAACCAGCTTCACACCACACTCCTTCGTGCCTTATTGCTTAGATCTATATGCGTGCCAGTGTGTGTATATGTGTAGTCTCTTGAAACACAATCTATTCCTAGGGACTTCCTGCCACTTCCAAGAACCACAACCTCATCAAGAAGCCTGTGTGTGTGTGTGTGTGTGTGTGTGTGTGTGTGTGTGTGTGTGTGTGTGTGTGTGTGTGTGTGTGTGTGTGTGTGTGTGTGTGTGTGTGTGTGTGTGTGTGTGTGTGTGTGTGTGTGTGTGTGTGGTAAAGGAGAAGTTCAGAAATGTTCCCATTTCCTCCTATGAGGCTGCGCGCCAAAGACTCTCCAGTTGAACACTGCTAATTACAGAGTTGGAGTCAAGACCGGACCTACGTCCCAAAACGGCACCCTACTCCCTATGTAGTGCACTACTTTTGACCAGGGCCCATAGGGAATAGTGTGCCATTTTTAACTTAAACCAGAACTTTCCAGGCCCATCTCTGGCTAATTGGAGACTTCGGGAAGTCTTCCTGTTTCCAGACAGTCAAATAAAAGACTAAAGGGTCAGTAATTGTGGTTGACAGGCTTTGTTCCAGCCTCTGTATTTATGGTAAAACACAAGGGACAGCAAAGTGCCGGGTTACAGGCAGAGTGAAATGTACAAATGGTTCACTTCTATTGGGTCTTCTAAATAACCGCCAATCAGCTCAGTGCAGACAAATCAGATCTACCAATCAGCTCAGTGCAGACATATCAGATCTACCAATCAGCTCAGTGCAGACATATCAGATCTACCAATCAGCTCAGTGCAGACAAATCAGATCTACCAATCAGCTCAGTGCAGACAAATCAGATCTACCAATCAGCTCAGTGCAGACAAATCAGATCTACCAATCAGCTCAGTGCAGACAAATATCAGATATTTACCACCAAAACAGAACAGGTTGTGTTCATTGCCAGTGGTTTCAGTTAAACTGATGACCACTGATCTAAGCCCTATTACAATAAAAACATGACGAGTCATTTAGATCCAGGAAGTCATTTAGATCCAGGAAGTCATTGCAGTCATCTCCTCCAATCACTGAAACTTTTGGAAACCCAACTTGCTGCGTTATTGTATTGTTGCTTATTAATAATATTTTTTCCCCCGGAAGGAAGACGTCTCTGTTGTTCTAAGAACCATTCCCTGTTCCAAGTTGTTATGGTAACGAGTAGGTGAGAGGTTTTTTCCACTGTCTGGGGCTGGGATGACTGTGTCAGAGTCAGAGTGTGTGGGTGGGTGTCAGTGTCCTGTCCCATCCGGGGAGGACTCCACTGCCAGGCAATGGGATCTGTGTGTGTCCTGTCCCATCCGGGGGGGGTAGGACTCCACTGCCAGGGAATGGGATCTGTGTGTGTCCTGTCCCATCCAGGGGGGGGAATCCACTGCCAGGGAACAGGATCTGTGTGTGTCCTGTCCCATCCGGGGGGGGGGGGGGGGGGGGGATCCACTGCCAGGGAATGGGAATAACATCTGTGTGAGTCGATGTGAGTGTGTCACTGTTTGGGGCTGGGTGTGTGTGTCCTGTCCCACCCGGGGGGGTAGGAATTCACTGCCAGGGAATGGGATCTGTGTATGTGTATGTGTATGTGTATGTGTGTGTGTGTGTGTGTGTGTGTGTGTGTGTGTGTGTGTGTAAATGCAAGTATTTGTGAGTGAAAGAGAGTGTGTGTGTCAGAGAGAAGAGAGACAGAGCGAGAGAGAGAGTCTGTTTTCAGGCGTGGCTTCCTGCCACTCGCCCACATCAGAGTGTTGTGGGTGAGCGCTGTAGAGGTGTTGTGTCTACAAACATCTCAGATAAAACTCCAGGATCTGTTAATGGGTGTGACTGTCACTGCCTCCCTTCCAAATGAAACCCTATTCCCTATGTAGGGGGCCAACGGAACCCTATTCCCTATGTAGGGGGGCCAACGGGAACCCTATTCCCTATGTAGGGGGGCCAACGGAACCCTATTCCCTATGTAGGGGGCCAACGGAACCCTATTCCCTAAATCGCTGAAGTTGGAGACTTTTATCTCCCTCACCAACTTCAAACATCAGCTATCCGAGCAGCTAACCGATCGCTGCAGCTGTACATAGTCTATTGGTAAATAGCCCACCCATTTTCACCTACCTCATTCCCATACTGTTTTTATACTGTTTTTTATTTATTTACTTTTCTGCTCTTTTGCACACCAATATCTCTACCTGTACATGACCATCTTATCATTTATCACTCCAGTGTTAATCTGCAAAATTGTATTATTCGCCTACCTCCTCATGCCTTTTGCACACATTGTATATAGACTGCCCATTTTTTTTTCTACTGTGTTATTGACCTGTTAATTGTTTACTCCATGTGTAACTCTGTGTTGTCTGTTCACACTGCTATGCTTTATTTTGGCCAGGTCGCAGTTGCAAATGAGAACTTGTTCTCAACTAGCTTACCTGGTTAAATGTAGGGGGGCCAACGGAACCCTATTCCCTATGTAGGGGGGCCAACGGAACCCTATTCCCTATGTAGGGGGGCCAACGGGACCACCCAGCCAGTCACTCCATCCATCCATCCAGCCAGCCAGTCACTCCATCCATCCATCCATCCATCCAGCCACTCCATCCATCCATCCATCCAGCCACTCCATCCATCCATCCATCCAGCCACTCCATCCATCCAGCCAGCCACTCCAGCCACTCCATCCATCCAGCCAGCCACTCCATCCACCCAGCCAGCCACTCCATCCATCCATCCATCCATCCAGCCACTCCATCCATCCATCCAGCCACTCCATCCATCCATCCAGCCACTCCATCCATCCATCCAGCCACTCCATCCATCCAGCCACTCCATCCATCCAGCCACTCCATCCATCCAGCCACTCCATCCATCCATCCATCCAGCCACTCCATCCATCCAGCCACTCCATCCATCCATCCATCCAGCCACTCCATCCATCCATCCATCCATCCATCCAGCCACTCCATCCATCCAGCCACTCCATCCATCCATCCATCCAGCCACTCCAGCCACTCCAGCCACCCAGCCACTCCATCCATCCAGCCACTCCAGCCACTCCATCCACCCAGCCAGCCACTCCATCCACCCAGCCAGCCACTCCATCCATCCATCCATCCAGCCACTCCATCCATCCATCCAGCCACTCCATCCATCCATCCAGCCACTCCATCCATCCATCCATCCACTCCATCCATCCAGCCACTCCATCCATCCAGCCACTCCATCCATTCAGCCACTCCATCCATTCAGCCACTCCATCCATCCAGCCACTCCATCCATCCAGCCACTCCATCCATCCATCCATCCAGCCACTCCATCCATCCAGCCACTCCATCCATCCAGCCACTCCATCCATCCAGCCACTCCATCCATCCAGCCACTCCATCCATCCAGCCACTCCATCCATCCAGCCACTCCATCCATCCAGCCACTCCATCCATTCAGCCACTCCATCCATCCAGCCACTCCATCCATCCAGCCACTCCATCCATCCATCCATCCAGCCACTCCATCCATCCAGCCACTCCATCCATCCAGCCACTCCATCCATCCAGCCACTCCATCCATCCAGCCACTCCATCCATCCAGCCACTCCATCCATCCAGCCACTCCATCCATCCAGCCACTCCATCCATTCAGCCACTCCATCCACCCAGCCACTCCATCCATCCAGCCACTCCATCCATCCATCGATCCTCTAAAGTCTCACTGCCACAACTATATCCAGACACAGTAGAACTCTGAAACTACATTTAAAAGGGGCAATCTGGGATTTGAAAAAAAAACAACAACAGCGTCCACCCCGCCACTTGGACAGCGCTATAGATGCTGACCGACCCTCTAGGTCCTAGAGTCTAGGAGATCAACACGATACTGTGAAACCGACACTGAGGCACTTTGTCTGGATGAGCGACACCACATAGTCGGACGGTCAGATGTATTCACTCAAACACACCTAAACACATTGGAAAGCTCTACAACACCAAGTCAGACTGGACCAAGGCTGTGAGTTACAGGGACAGATGGATCTTATTGACTTTAAGAGACAACCCACGATGTCCCTCCATCCACGGTGACTAAGACATAACCCACGATGTCCCTCCATCCACGGTGACTAAGACACAACCCACGATGTCCCTCCATCCACGGTGACTATGACACAACCCACGATGTCTCTCCATCCACGGTGACTAACAGACAACCCACGATGTCCCTCCATCCACTGTGACTAACAGACAACCCATGATGTCCCTCCATCCACGGTGACTAAGAGACAACCCATGATGTCCCTCCATCCCACGGTGACTAAGACACAACCCACGATGTCCCTCCATCCACGGTGACTAAGACACAACCCACGATGTCCCTCCATCCACGGTGACTAAGACACAACCCACGATGTCCCTCCATCCACGGTGACTAATACACAACCCACGATGTCCCTCTATCCACGGTGACTAAGACACAACCCACGATGTCCCTCCATCCACGGTGACTAAAAGACAACCCACAATGTCTCTCCATCCACGGTGACTAAGACTCAACCCATGATGTCCCTCACTATCTCACCTCCCCTGGGAGTACATGCAGTCTCTGCTGGAGGACTCGAAGCCGTCTGGGTTCATGGAAACCAGGATGTGGACGCGGTGCTGTTCAGGAGGCGGGTCACCAGCGGGTCGCTAAGGTAACCACGGGTCAGGTGATCGATCAGCTGGAGCAGGAGAACTCTGCCCACCACCTAAAAAAAAAAAGAGATGCATTGATACAGTTACAACCTACATAGAGATCCTATTGACTTAGTAGAGGGCCATATCATAAACCTTCAACGTTCTAGAACGGGAAGAAAATAAAAAGGCATGCGATATCGGAAATTCTATAATAGAATCATAGTCAACCTAAAATATTGTCATATAATTATCAATACATTTTATACGGGAAGAAAATAAAAAGGCATGCGATATCGGAAATTCTATAATAGAATTATAGTCAACCTAAAATATTGTCATATGATTATAAATACATTTTATACAGGTTTTATACCAATTGTCTGTATAATTAGTCTATAAAAATATATGTAAACAGACCGTAAAACGTAGACAATCTGACCTTTAAATGCTGTGATAAGATTCTAGTGTTCTAATTCAATGGTTACAACAGTGTTTTAGGTAAATGGTATACTTTATGCCTTCTGAGAAAATGTATTCAACGAACCCTGGACACACTGAAAGAGACACTGCCAGAACGTCCGTCTGCTGATCGACTGCAGCAGATAAAACACTGAATAAACGGAGACACGTTGTCAGAACGTCAGAGACCCCCCCCCCCCTACTGGTGATCCCACATTATACTGTCTGAGAAATGTAGGCTCTTAAAAACCCTTGAGACCCCGCCATCCTTCCCTCCCACCATCCACCCCTCCCTCCGTCCCTCAGATTGGATCTTAGCATGACTAATCCTCGTTGACCTTAAGACCAGCACGTATTTCCATTTAGTCTGAGATTGATCAAATCTGCCCTCTCAAAAGATCTGCTACTTACTAAACAACCAGCTAAACTAATCCGATAACATGGTTAACCAACCAGCTAAACTAATCCGATAACATGGTTAACCAACCAGCTAAACTAATCCGATAACATGGTTAACCAACCAGCTAAACTAATCCGATAACATGGTTAACCAACCAGCTAAACTAATCCGATAACATGGTTAACCAACCAGCTAAACTAATCCTCTACATGGTTAACCAACCAGCTAAACTAATCCGATAACATGGTTAATGTGGTCCTGCTGTTAACCAACCAGCTAAACTAATCCGATAACATGGTTAATGTGGTCCTGCTGTTAACCAACCAGCTAAACTAATCCGATAACATGGTTAATGTGGTCCTTCTGTTAACCAACCAGCTAAACTAATCTACATGGTTAATGTGGTCCTGCTGTTAACCAACCAGCTAAACTAATCCTCTACATGGTTAATGTGGTCCTTCTGTTAACCAACCAGCTAAACTAATCTACATGGTTAATGTGGTCCTGCTGTTAACCAACCAGCTAAACTAATCTACATGGTTAATGTGGTCCTGCTGTTAACCAACCAGCTAAACTAATCCGATAACATGGTTAATGTGGTCCTTCTGTTAACCAACCAGCTAAACTAATCCGATAACATGGTTAATGTGGTCCTTCTGTTAACCAACCAGCTAAACTAATCCGATAACATGGTTAATGTGGTCCTTCTGTTAACCAACCAGCTAAACTAATCTACATGGTTAACCAACCAGCTAAACTAATCCGATAACATGGTTAATGTGGTCCTGCTGTTAACCAACCAGCTAAACTAATCCGATAACATGGTTAATGTGGTCCTGCTGTTAACCAACCAGCTAAACTAATCCGATAACATGGTTAATGTGGTCCTTCTGTTAACCAACCAGCTAAACTAATCCTCTACATGGTTAATGTGGTCCTTCTGTTAACCAACCAGCTAAACTAATCCTCTACATGGTTAATGTGGTCCTGCTGTTAACCAACCAGCTAAACTAATCCTCTACATGGTTAATGTGGTCCTTCTGTTAACCAACCAGCTAAACTAATCCGATAACATGGTTAATGTGGTCCTGCTGTTAACCAACCAGCTAAACTAATCCGATAACATGGTTAATGTGGTCCTTCTGTTAACCAACCAGCTAAACTAATCCTCTACATGGTTAATGTGGTCCTTCTGTTAACCAACCAGCTAAACTAATCCTCTACATGGTTAATGTGGTCCTTCTGTTAACCAACCAGCTAAACTAATCCTCTACATGGTTAATGTGGTCCTTCTGTTAACCAACCAGCTAAACTAATCCTCTACATGGTTAATGTGGTCCTTCTGTTAACCAACCAGCTAAACTAATCCGATAACATGGTTAATGTGGTCCTGCTGTTAACCAACCAGCTAAACTAATCCTCTACATGGTTAATGTGGTCCTTCTGTTAACCAACCAGCTAAACTAATCCGATAACATGGTTAATGTGGTCCTGCTGTTAACCAACCAGCTAAACTAATCCTCTACATGGTTAATGTGGTCCTTCTGTTAACCAACCAGCTAAACTAATCCTCTACATGGTTAATGTGGTCCTGCTGTTAACCAACCAGCTAAACTAATCCTCTACATGGTTAATGTGGTCCTGCTGTTAACCAACCAGCTAAACTAATCCTCTACATGGTTAATGTGGTCCTTCTGTTAACCAACCAGCTAAACTAATCCGATAACATGGTTAATGTGGTCCTTCTGTTAACCAACCAGCTAAACTAATCCGATAACATGGTTAATGTGGTCCTTCTGTTAACCAACCAGCTAAACTAATCCTCTGCATGGTTAATGTGGTCCTTCTGTTAACCAACCAGCTAAACTAATCCTCTACATGGTTAATGTGGTCCTGCTGTTAACCAACCAGCTAAACTAATCCGATAACATGGTTAATGTGGTCCTTCTGTTAACCAACCAGCTAAACTAATCCTCTACATGGTTAATGTGGTCCTTCTGTTAACCAACCAGCTAAACTAATCCTCTACATGGTTAATGTGGTCCTTCTGTTAACCAACCAGCTAAACTAATCCGATAACATGGTTAATGTGGTCCTTCTGTTAACCAACCAGCTAAACTAATCCTCTACATGGTTAATGTGGTCCTGCTGTTAACCAACCAGCTAAACTAATCCGATAACATGGTTAATGTGGTCCTGCTGTTAACCAACCAGCTAAACTAATCCTCTACATGGTTAATGTGGTCCTTCTGTTAACCAACCAGCTAAACTAATCCTCTACATGGTTAATGTGGTCCTTCTGTTAACCAACCAGCTAAACTAATCCTCTACATGGTTAATGTGGTCCTGCTGTTAACCAACCAGCTAAACTAATCCTCTACATGGTTAATGTGGTCCTGCTGTTAACCAACCAGCTAAACTAATCCTCTACATGGTTAATGTGGTCCTGCTGTTAACCAACCAGCTAAACTAATCCTCTACATGGTTAATGTGGTCCTGCTGTTAACCAACCAGCTAAACTAATCCTCTACATGGTTAATGTGGTCCTGCTGTTAACCAACCAGCTAAACTAATCCTCTACATGGTTAATGTGGTCCTTCTGTTAACCAACCAGCTAAACTAATCCTCTGCATGGTTAATGTGGTCCTGCTGTTAACCAACCAGCTAAACTAATCCTCTACATGGTTAATGTGGTCCTTCTGTTAACCAACCAGCTAAACTAATCCTCTACATGGTTAATGTGGTCCTGCTGTTAACCAACCAGCTAAACTAATCCTCTACATGGTTAATGTGGTCCTTCTGTTAACCAACCAGCTAAACTAATCCTCTACATGGTTAATGTGGTCCTTCTGTTAACCAACCAGCTAAACTAATCCTCTACATGGTTAATGTGGTCCTGCTGTTAACCAACCAGCTAAACTAATCCTCTACATGGTTAATGTGGTCCTGCTGTTAACCAACCAGCTAAACTAATCCTCTACATGGTTAATGTGGTCCTGCTGTTAACCAACCAGCTAAACTAATCCTCTACATGGTTAATGTGGTCCTTCTGTTAACCAACCAGCTAAACTAATCCTCTACATGGTTAATGTGGTCCTGCTGTTAACCAACCAGCTAAACTAATCCTCTACATGGTTAATGTGGTCCTGCTGTTAACCAACCAGCTAAACTAATCCGATAACATGGTTAATGTGGTCCTTCTGTTAACCAACCAGCTAAACTAATCCTCTGCATGGTTAATGTGGTCCTGCTGTTAACCAACCAGCTAAACTAATCCTCTACATGGTTAATGTGGTCCTTCTGTTAACCAACCAGCTAAACTAATCCTCTACATGGTTAATGTGGTCCTGCTGTTAACCAACCAGCTAAACTAATCCTCTACATGGTTAATGTGGTCCTTCTGTTAACCAACCAGCTAAACTAATCCTCTACATGGTTAATGTGGTCCTGCTGTTAACCAACCAGCTAAACTAATCCTCTACATGGTTAATGTGGTCCTTCTGTTAACCAACCAGCTAAACTAATCCTCTACATGGTTAATGTGGTCCTTCTGTTAACCAACCAGCTAAACTAATCCTCTACATGGTTAATGTGGTCCTGCTGTTAACCAACCAGCTAAACTAATCCTCTACATGGTTAATGTGGTCCTTCTGTTAACCAACCAGCTAAACTAATCCTCTACATGGTTAACCATCCAGCTAAACTAATCCTCTACATGGTTAATGTGGTCCTTCTGTTAACCAACCAGCTAAACTAATCCTCTACATGGTTAATGTGGTCCTTCTGTTAACCAAGAGTACAGTTCCAATCATAGGGTGCAGTTTGTTCTATATCATTAGCATAATCGCCATAGATACAGTAAACCGTCATGACACGCAGTAAACCGTCATGACACGCAGTAAACCGTCATGACACGCAGTAAACCGTCATTACACGCAGTAAACCGCAGTAAACCGTCATTACACGCAGTAAACCGTCATTACACGCAGTAAACCGTCATTACACGCAGTAAACAGTCTTTACACGCAGTAAACCGCAGTAAACCGTCATTACACGCAGTAAACCGTCATTACACGCAGTAAACCGTCATTACACGCAGTAAACAGTCATTACACGCAGTAAACCGTCATTACACGCAGTAAACCGTCATTACACGCAGTAAACAGTCATTACACGCAGTAAACAGTCATTACACGCAGTAAACCGTCATTACACGCAGTAAACCGTCATTACACGCAGTAAACCGTCATTACACGCAGTAAACAGTCATTACACGCAGTAAACCGTCATTACACGCAGTAAACAGTCATTACACGCAGTAAACAGTCATTACACGCAGTAAACAGTCATTACACGCAGTAAACCGTCATTACACGCAGTAAACCGTCATTACACGCAGTAAACCGTCATTACACGTGCAATAGACAGTTTAAAGGAGCCTCAGAGAGTTACTGTGACAGGGCCTCATTCCTTTTTTTTTTTCTCTTCTTTTTTTTCTCCCCAATTTCGTGGTGTCCAACCTGGTAACCTTGGTCAGCGCGCCCTGCGCCCGGCCCGCCACAGGAGTCGCTGGTTCACGATGAGACAAGGACATCCCTACCGGCCAAACCCTCCCTAACCCGGACGACGCTAGGCCAATTGTGCATCGCCCCACGGACCTCCAGGTGGCGGCCGGTTACGACAGAGCCTGGGCGCGAACCCAGAGGCTCTGGTGGCACAGCTGGCGCTGCAGTACAGCGCCCTGAACCACTGCGCCACCCGGGAGGCCCCAGAGCCCCATACATGGGGCAAACTTCAAAACAGAGAAACAACTCATTAGAAGACAGCTGAGACGTGAATAGTTTGGTACAGTCTCAGGTCAGGCATTGGATCAAGGTTAAAAATGCCACGATACAAGTTGTTCTTGGTTTGCTAAGACATTGTGGCTGGACCACCATTACTGGAAGCTCTGTATGTGTGATTGAAGAGGAGTCATCATCATTTTAGAAGATTTTGTTTGCCAAGTCCCATCTCTATATTCAAATGAGTCTATAAGTCAAATGATTCTGTGCCAAACATGTCAGTTTTTTGGGGGCAGTGTCACCTGTTTTGAAGAGGCTGAATAACATTTGAAGAAAGGAGCACGATTAGTTTATTTAATTTCTACTCAATCTGCCGAGGAGAAGGAAAGTAGTTCACCTCCTGGTCCAAAGATCAAACACACAGATTGGTTAACTCCCGTTAGTAATGATTAACACAAATAGAAAACCCTGGCTAGAACTCCAGAGCTTCCGGAACTAGAATCAGGGAGCTGACGGAATTCATATGGTTCCATCCCTAAGCAACAGCACATTGTCGTTCCATTGTGTCTCCGTCCACTGAGCACTGTGGTATTCTAGAATGCTCCATTCTATTCAGGCCACAACAGTGGAGCACGGCTAGCCCTGAGGCCTAGTCTTCTGAATGGATAGTCAGAGAGAGAAAAATGAATGAGTGTGTGTGTGTGTGTACCCCTCAGAGCAGCAGAACATGTCCTGTGTGCCCCCAGGTGAAGTAGAGGCAGTGTGACATCGCCGTGACATCGCTCTGCTACATCCCAGCTGGGGGGAAATGAGAGGAAAGGCCTCATCTGGTATCTCTTAACCATGTCCATTCAGCTTAGAGGAAGGAGCGATGGTAATATTACATCCTATTCCCTATACAGGGCACTACTTTACAGGGGAGCCCAGGGTCCTGGTCAGTAGTGCCCTACATAGTGGATAGGGTGCTATTTGTGACGGTCCTCAAGGCTTCTCCAGGGGACTGACTGACTACTGATCCATGCTGGGATTTGGAAGTCTAGTTACAGTGAAGCCTGGAGGGGATGGAGGAGGGGGGGTTTAGGTCCCTCAGTCCCAAGTGCTGGCCCCGTCTGATAGGAGGAGTAACGCTGGCCCCGTCTGATAGGAGGAGTAACGCTGGCCCCGTCTGATAGGAGGAGTAACGCTGGCCCCGTCTGATAGGAGTAATGCTGGCCCTGTCTGATAGGAGTAATGCTGGCCCTGTCTGATAGGAGGAGTAATGCTGGCCCTGTCTGATAGGAGGAGTAATGCTGGCCCTGTCTGATAGGAGGAGTAATGCTGGCCCTGTCTGATAGGAGGAGTAATGCTGGCCCTGTCTGATAGGAGGAGTAATGCTGGCCCTGTCTGATAGGAGGAGTAACGCTGGCCCTGTCTGATAGGAGGAGTAACGCTGGCCCTGTCTGATAGGAGTAATGCTGGCCCTGTCTGATAGGAGTAATGCTGGCCCTGTCTGATAGGAGTAATGCTGGCCCTGTCTGATAGGAGTAATGCTGGCCCTGTCTGATAGGAGTAATGCTGGCCCTGTCTGATAGGAGTAATGCTGGCCCTGTCTGATAGGAGTAAGGCTGGCCCTGTCTGATAGGAGGAGTAATGCTGGCCCTGTCTGATAGGAGGAGTAACGCTGGCCCCGTCTGATAGGAGGAGTAACGCTGGCCCTGTCTGATAGGAGGAGTAATGCTGGCCCTGTCTGATAGGAGGAGTAACGCTGGCCCTGTCTGATAGGAGTAATGCTGGCCCTGTCTGATAGGAGTAATCCTGGCCCTGTCTGATAGGAGTAATGCTGGCCCTGTCTGATAGGAGTAATGCTGGCCCTGTCTGATAGGAGTAATGCTGGCCCTGTCTGATAGGAGTAATGCTGGCCCTGTCTGATAGCTGCACAGGGAAACAGGGAAACAGTGCTGTTAGTTAATAAATGGATGTTTTTGTAGTGCATTGAATAACATGAATTAGTTGAATTGTTCACAGTAGGAGAGGGTTGGAGAGTGTTACATTACAGATGTGGGATGGGTCCCAAATCAGACCCTATGTAATGCATTCATTTTGACAAGAGCCCGGTCAGAAATAGTGCACGACATAGGGAATAGAGCGCCATTTGGGACAGAGTCGTGCTGTACGCCTTCAGGGGTAGTTCAGCTGTACAACAGTGGACTCTACAAACAGAAGCATACCCTCCACCCCTCCCCTAAACTGTTGACAACCCTAGGGTGGCTAACCACCCCTCCCCTAAACTGTTGACAACCCTAGGGTGGCTAACAACCCCTCCCCTAAACTGTTGACAACCCTAGGGTGGCTAACAACCCCTCCCCTAAACTGTTGACAACCCTAGGGTGGCTCTAACCACCCCTCCCCTAAACTGTTGACAACCCTAGGGTGGCTCTAACCACCCCACCCCTAAACTGTTGACAACCCTAGGGTGGCTCTAACCACCCCTCCCCTAAACTGTTGACAACCCTAGGGTGGCTCTAACCACCCCTCCCCTAAACTGTTGACAACCCTAGGGTGGCTCTAACCACCCCTCCCCTAAACTGTTGACAACCCTAGGGTGGCTCTAACCACCCCTCCCCTGTTGACAGCCCTAGGGTGGCTCTAACCACCCCTCCCCTGTTGACAGCCCTAGGGTGGCTCTAACCACCCCTCCCCTGTTGACAACCCTGGGGTGGCTCTAACCACCCCTCCCCTGTTGACAACCCTAGGGTGCCTAACCCCTCCCCTGTTGACAACCCTAGGGTGCCTCTAACCACCCCTCCCCTAAACTGTTGACAACCCTAGGGTGGCTAACCACCCCTCCCCTAAACTGTTGACAACCCTAGGGTGGCTAACCACCCCTCCCCTAAACTGTTGACAACCCTAGGGTGGCTAACCACCCCTCCCCTAAACTGTTGACAACCCTAGGGTGGCTAACCACCCCTCCCCTAAACTGTTGACAACCCTAGGGTGGCTAACCACCCCTCCCCTAAACTGTTGACAACCCTAGGGTGGCTAACCATCCCTCCCCTAAACTGTTGACAAACCTAGGGTGGCTAACCATCCCTCCCCTAAACTGTTGACAACCCTAGGGTGGCTCTAACCACCCCTCCCCTGTTGACAGCCCTAGGGTCGCTCTAACCACCCCTCCTCTAAACTGTTGACAACCCTAGGGTGGCTAACCACCCCTCCCCTAAACTGTTGACAACCCTAGGGTGGCTCTAACCACCCCTCCCCTGTTGACAGCCCTAGGGTGGCTCTAACCACCCCTCCCCTGTTGACAGCCCTAGGGTCGCTCTAACCACCCCTCCTCTAAACTGTTGACAACCCTAGGGTGGCTCTAACCACCCGTCCCCTAATCTGTTGACAACCCTAGGGTGGCTCTAACCACCCCTCCCCTAAACTATTGACAACTCTAGGGTGGCTCCAACCACCCCTCCCCTAAACTGTTGACAACCCTAGGGTGGCTCTAACCACCCCTCCCCTGTTGACAACCCTAGGGTGGCTCTAACCACCCCTCCCCTGTTGACAACCCTAGGGTGGCTCTAACCACCCCTCCCCTGTTGACAACCCTAGGGTGGCTCTAACCACACAGCAACGCTCCTCTCCTCATAAAACCATCAGAAACCAAACCATGAGCCGACTCGCCTCATAAAGTTGCAAAGTTGAGAATAAAAATAGAAACTACTACTGAGAGAGAGAATATTCCCATCAGTCTTTATACCTCGCTGACACCACTACTACTGAGAGAGAGAATATTCCCATCAGTCTTTATACCTCGTTCTAACACCACTACTACTGAGAGAGGAGAATATTCCCATCAGTCTTTATACCTCGTTCTAACACCACTACTACTGAGAGAGGAGAATATTCCCATCAGTCTTTATACCTCGTTCTAACACCATTACTACTGAGAGAGAGAATATTCCCATCAGTCTTTATACCTCGCTGACACCACTACTACTGAGAGAGAGAATATTCCCATCAGTCTTTATACCTCGTTCTAACACCACTACTACTGAGAGAGAGAATATTCCCATCAGTCTTTATACCTCGTTCTAACACCACTACTACTGAGAGAGAATATTCCCATCAGTCTTTATACCTCGCTAACACCACTACTACTGAGAGAGAGAATATTCCCATCAGTCTTTATACCTCGCTAACAGCACTACTACTGAGAGAGAGAATATTCCCATCAGTCTTTATACCTCGTTCTAACACCACTACTACTGAGAGAGAGAATATTCCCATCAGTCTTTATAACTCGCTGACACCACTACTACTGAGAGAGAGAATATTCCCATCAGTCTTTATACCTCGTTCTAACACCACTACTACTGAGAGAGAGAATATTCCCATCAGTCTTTATACCTCGTTCTAACACCACTACTACTGAGAGAGAGAATATTCCCATCAGTCTTTATACCTCGCTGACACCACTACTACTGAGAGAGAGAATATTCCCATCAGTCTTTATACCTCGCTCTAACACCACTACTACTGAGAGAGGAGAATATTCCCATCAGTCTTTATACCTCGTTCTAACACCACTACTACTGAGAGAGGAGAATATTCCCATCAGTCTTTATACCTCGCTCTAACACCACTACTACTGAGAGAGAGAATATTCCCATCAGTCTTTATACCTCGTTCTAACACCATTACTACTGAGAGAGAGAGAATATTCACATCAGTCTTTATACCTCGCTAACACCACTACTACTGAGAGAGAGAATATTCCCATCAGTCTTTATACCTCGCTAACAGCACTACTACTGAGAGAGAGAATATTCCCATCAGTCTTTATACCTCGTTCTAACACCACTACTACTGAGAGAGAGAATATTCCCATCAGTCTTTATACCTCGTTCTAACACCACTACTACTGAGAGAGAGAATATTCCCATCAGTCTTTATAACTCGCTGACACCACTACTACTGAGAGAGAGAATATTCCCATCAGTCTTTATACCTCGTTCTAACACCACTACTACTGAGAGAGAGAATATTCCCATCAGTCTTTATACCTCGCTGACACCACTACTACTGAGAGAGAGAATATTCCCATCAGTCTTTATACCTCGTTCTAACACCACTACTACTGAGAGAGAGAATATTCCCATCAGTCTTTATACCTCGTTCTAACACCACTACTACTGAGAGAGAGAATATTCCCATCAGTCTTTATACCTCGTTCTAACACCACTACTACTGAGAGAGAGAATATTCCCATCAGTCTTTATAACTCGCTGACACCACTACTACTGAGAGAGAGAATATTCCCATCAGTCTTTATACCTCGTTCTAACACCACTACTACTGAGAGAGGAGAATATTCCCATCAGTCTTTATACCTCGTTCTAACACCACTACTACTGAGAGAGAGAATATTCCCATCAGTCTTTATACCTCGTTCTAACACCACTACTACTGAGAGAGAAATATTCCCATCAGTCTTTATACCTCGCTAACACCACTACTACTGAGAGAGAGAATATTCCCATCAGTCTTTATACCTCGCTGACACCACTACTACTGAGAGAGAGAATATTCCCATCAGTCTTTATACCTCGTTCTAACACCACTACTACTGAGAGAGAGAATATTCCCATCAGTCTTTATACCTCGTTCTAACACCACTACTACTGAGAGAGAGAATATTCCCATCAGTCTTTATACCTCGTTCTAACACCACTACTACTGAGAGAGAGAATATTCCCATCAGTCTTTATACCTCGTTCTAACACCACTACTACTGAGAGAGAGAATATTCCCATCAGTCTTTATACCTCGCTGACAGCTCGTTCTGACAGCTCGTTCTGACAGCTCGTTCTGACAGCTCGTTCTGACAGCTCGTTCTGACAGCTCGTTCTGACAGCTCGTTCTGACAGCTCGTTCTGACAGCTCGTTCTGACAGCTCGTTCTGACAGCTCGTTCTGACAGCTCGTTCTGACAGCTCGTTCTGACAGCTCGTTCTGACAGCTCGTTCTGACAGCCGTGTTTTCCCCTCAGCCAGACGTGAAGCGACATAATTTAAGACGGAAGTCAAATGGTCAAATGGAGGTGGAAATGTGTCTACTGGCTTCATGGGTCCCAAATAGCACACCATTCCCTATTTAGTGCACTTCTTTTGATAGGGATCAGGTACAAAATCAAATAATAATAGTGCACTATAAAAGAGAAATAGGGTGTAATTTGTTCTAGGTTTAAGTTTAGTTCTAGGCCCTCTCCTCTTCTCTCTATACACCAAGTCACTCTGCTCCCTCATATCCTCACATGGTCTCTCCCATCACTGCTACGAGGATGACACTCAGCTACTCTTCTCCTTCTGACACCCAGGTGGCGACAGGTATCTCTGCGTGCCAGACAGACATCTCAGCTTGGACATCGGTCCGCTACCTCAAGCACAACAACACAGAGCTGCTCTTCCTCCCGGGGGAAGCGCCTGTTCAGTCCAAGACCTCTCCATCCCGGATGACCTCTCCATCCCGGATGACAACTCCACGGCGTCCCCCTTCATCCCGGATGACAACTCCACGGCGTCCCCCTCCCAGAGCATAAACAACCTTAGCGTGACCCTGGACAACAACCCAGTCAACCTCTGCAAACATCAAAGCAGCGACTCGCTCCTTCAGGTTCATTCTCTACAACATCTGTAGAGTACGACCCTTCTTCCACCACTAGCTGTCTTGGGGCCTCTCAGTCTACTACCACCACCACTAGCTGTATTGGGGCCTCTCAGTCTACTACCACCACCACTAGCTGTCTTGGGGCCTCAGTCTACTACCACCACCACCACTACCTGTCTTGGGGCCCCTCAGTCTACCACCACCACTAGCTGTCTTGGGGCCTCTCAGTCTACTACCACCATCACTAGCTGTATTGGGGCCTCTCAGTCTACTACTACCACCACCACTAGCTGTCTTGGGGCCTCTCAGTCTACTACCACCATCACTAGCTGTCTTGGGGCCTCTCAGTCTACTACCACCACCACCACCACCACTAGCTGTATTGGGGCCTCAGTCTACTACCACCACCACCACCACTAGCTGTATTGGGGCCTCTCAGTCTACCACCACCACTACTAGCTGTCTTGGGGCCTCTCAGTCTACTACCACCACCACCACCACCACTAGCTGTATTGGGGCCTCAGTCTACTACCACCACCACCACTAGCTGTATTGGGGCCTCTCAGTCTACTACTACCACTAGCTGTATTGGGGCCTCTCAGTCTACTACCACCACCACCACCACCACTAGCTGTATTGGGGCCTCAGTCTACTACCACCACCACCACTAGCTGTATTGGGGCCTCTCAGTCTACTACTACCACCACTACTAGCTGTATTGGGGCCTCTCAGTCTACTACTACCACCACTACTAGCTGTCTTGGGGCCTCTCAGTCTACTACTACTACCACCACCACTAGCTGTCTTGGGGCCTCAGTCTACTACTACCACCACTAGCTGTCTTAGGGCCTCTCAGTCTACTACTACCACCACTACTAGCTGTCTTGGGGCCTCTCAGTCTACTACCACCACCACTACTAGCTGACTTGGGGCCTCTCAGTCTACTACTACCACCACTAGCTGACTTGGGGCCTCTCAGTCTACTACTACCACCACTACTAGCTGACTTGGGGCCTCTCAGTCTACTACTACCACCACTAGCTGACTTGGGGCCTCTCAGTCTACTACTACCACCACTACTAGCTGACTTGGGGCCTCTCAGTCTACTACTACCACCACTAGCTGTCTTGGGGCCCCTCAGTCTACTACCACCACTAGCTGTCTTGGGGCCTCTCAGTCTACTACTACCACCACTACTAGCTGACTTGGGGCCTCTCAGTCTACTACTACCACCACTAGCTGACTTGGGGCCTCTCAGTCTACTACTACCACCACTAGCTGTCTTGGGGCCCCTCAGTCTACTACCACCACTAGCTGTCTTGGGGCCTCTCAGTCTGAGTCATAGTACTGTTACCCGTCTTAGGGCCTTTAAGTCTTCTAGCAGCAGACTCCTCAGAGTCACGTCTATTTACAGTAAGTCTTATTTCCACTTATTATACACCCTACATTTTCTCACAAGTCCACACCCTCCATTTTCTCACAAGTCCACACCCTCCATTTTCTCACAAGTCCATTCCATCTCACTAAAGTAGGGGTCAAACCATTTCTATCTGCAGGCGTCGTGGTGTGGGTGCAGGCTTTTGTCCCAACCAAGCAGTAACACACCTGACCTGATTGAACTAATCAGTCTTAAAGGGATACGTCGGCATTTTAGCAACGAGGCCCTTTGTCTACTTCCCCAGAGTCAGATGAACTTGTCGATGTCCAGTATTAAAGAAGTTCGATGTAGTTTCGCAAGCAAACGCTAACTAAAACTAGCGCTAGCTAGCAACTGCACTAGCGCTAGCTAGCAACTGCACTAGCGTTACAACTGCACTAGCTAGCACTAGCGCTAGCTAGCAACTGCACTAGCGCTAACTGCTAGCAAACTGCACTCGTTTGCAACTTGCTTCTTCAAACTACACGATGAGACAAATGTTATCCACAAGTTCATCTGACTCTGGGGAAAGTAGATAAAAAGGGCCTCAATGCCAAAATCCCGAAGTATCCCTTTAATTAAAAGACTAGGATAAGCCAATAATCTGAACGAGGTGTGTTACTGCTGGGCTGGATCACAGACGTACACCCATAGTGTCTCTTTGCGGTCACTGTTCTGAAGGAAGCGTCTGACTGGGCGTTCAACAGACATAAAGCGTCTGACTGGGCGTTCAACAGACATAAAGCGCCTGACTGGGCGTTCAACAGACATAAAGCGTCTGACTGGGCGTTCAACAGACATAAAGCGTCTGACTGGGCGTTCAACAGACATAAAGCGTCTGACTGGGCGTTCAACAGACATAAAGCGTCTGACTGGGCGTTCAACAGACATAAAGCGTCTGACTGGGCGTTCAACAGACATAAAGCGTCTGACTGGGCGTTCAACAGACATAAAGCGTCTGACTGGGCGTTCAACAGACATAAAGCGTCTGACTGGGCGTTCAACAGACATAAAGCGTCTGACTGGGCGTTCAACAGACATAAAGCGCCTGACTGGGCGTTCAACAGACATAAAGCGCCTGACTGGGCGTTCAACAGACAGAAAGCATCTGACTGGGCGTTCAACAGACATAAAGCGTCTGACTGGGCGTTCAACAGACAGAAAGCGCCTGACTGGGCGTTCAACAGACATAAAGCGCCTGACTGGGCGTTCAACAGACATAAAGCGCCTGACTGGGCGTTCAACAGACATAAAGCGCCTGACTGGGCGTTCAACAGACATAAAGCGCCTGACTGGGCGTTCAACAGACATAAAGCGCCTGACTGGGCGTTCAACAGACATAAAGCGCCTGACTGGGCGTTCAACAGACAGAAAGCATCTGACTGGGCGTTCAGACATAAAGCGTCTGACTGGGCGTTCAACAGACAGAAAGCGCCTGACTGGGCGTTCAACAGACATAAAGCGCCTGACTGGGCGTTCAACAGACAGAAAGCATCTGACTGGGCGTTCAACAGACATAAAGCGTCTGACTGGGCGTTCAACAGACAGAAAGCACCTGACTGGGCGTTCAACAGACATAAAGCGCCTGACTGGGCGTTCAACAGACAGAAAGCATCTGACTGGGCGTTCAACAGACATAAAGCGTCTGACTGGGCGTTCAACAGACAGAAAGCACCTGACTGGGCGTTCAACAGACATAAAGCGCCTGACTGGGCGTTCAACAGACATAAAGCGTCTGACTGGGCGTTCAACAGACAGAAAGCGTCTGACTGGGCGTTCAACAGGTAGAACTGCAGGATGATGCAACACAGTTAAACTGTTCATTCACTTCCAACTGACACATTTCAAGATGGCGTCTTTCAAGCTGCCAAACAGGAAACCGGTACAAACCTTTTAAAACCCTTTCCTCCAATCAAATGACCACATTGTCCTCTAGACTACCGAGAACATCATTCATATTTTTCATAACTCATAAACAATTTTATTAAAATGTTGAAAATCTGGTGTTTCTATTTCAAACAGTTGTTATATTTCAGTCTTCTGTGATGTATATAAAGTGTAATATTGGGAAGCAAACTCTAAATGTAATACATGTCAACTCTGTATCTGACATGGTACTGGTGTCTCCTCCTTTAAGCCCATAACCATGTGTGTGAGATGTACACTTTAGTTTCAAAGTAGATTTGTTTCAGACTACCCAGAATCCCTCTGTGTGATCCTTTCTTTTTGAACCCTTTTCTACATTGTAGAATAATAGTGAAGACATCAAAACTATGAAATAACACAGATAGTTGATAGAATGCCAAGAATGTGCAAAGCTGTCAAGGCAACGAGTAGCGACTTTGAAGAATTTGGAATAAATTTTTGATTAAACAAATCCAAATATATCATTTTTTTGTTCCAGATTCTTCAAAGTCGTCACATTCTTGGCATTCTCTCAACTATGTGTGTTATTTCATAGTCTCGATGTCTTCACTATTATTCTACAATGAAGAAAACTGTAAAAATAAAGAAAAACCCTGGAATGAGTAAGTGTCCAAACCTTTGACTGGTTCTGTATATAAATTGACCGTAAAAACACATTTATCACTATGGGGACAATGAAGTAAATTATGAACACGTTTTAGTAAAAAAGAAAAAAAATGATACATAGTTGTTTATCTTATTACTAATAAAGCCTGATAGTGTTTGTTTACTACAGTAATGCTGAAGAGCAGCTCTCTCTCTCTCTCTGTGCGTATCTGCTGTGCGTTGGCCGGAGTCTTCTCAACCTCATTTTTCTTCATCAGATTTCCCGGTCCGAGAGTAGAGTGGTGTCGCTATCTCTTGCAAAGAGGGTTTAATTCAGACCCCTGGAGGAGGACTGGCACTTACAATGGAGCCCCGGGGGAAACCAGACAGGAGGAGACCCGAGGGAACCAGACAGGAGGAGACCCGGGGCAAACCAGACAGGAGGAGACCCGGGGCAACCAGACAGGAGGAGACCCGAGGAAACCAGACAGGAGGAGACCCGAGGGAACCAGACAGGAGGAGACCCGAGGCAAACCAGACAGGAGGAGACCCGAGGCAAACCAGACAGGAGGAGACCCGAGGGAACCAGACAGGAGGAGACCCGAGGCAAACCAGACAGGAGGAGACCCGAGGCAAACCAGACAGGAGGAGACCCGAGGCAAACCAGACAGGAGGAGACCCGAGGCAAACCAGACAGGAGGAGACCCGAGGCAAACCAGACAGGAGGAGACCCGGGGAACCAGACAGGAGGAGACCCGAGGCAAACCAGACAGGAGGAGACCCGAGGCAAACCAGACAGGAGGAGACCCGAGGCAAACCAGACAGGAGGAGACCCGAGGCAAACCAGACAGGAGGAGACCCGAGGGAACCAGACAGGAGGAGACCCGAGGCAAACCAGACAGGAGGAGACCCGAGGGAACCAGACAGGAGGAGACCCGAGGCAAACCAGACAGGAGGAGACCCGAGGGAACCAGACAGGAGGAGACCCGAGGCAAACCAGACAGGAGGAGACCCGAGGCAAACCAGACAGGAGGAGACCCGAGGGAAACCAGACAGGAGGAGACCCGAGGCAAACCAGACAGGAGGAGACCCGAGGCAAACCAGACAGGAGGAGACCCGAGGCAAACCAGACAGGAGGAGACCCGAGGCAAACCAGACAGGAGGAGACCCGAGGGAACCAGAGTGGAGGAGACCCGAGGGAACCAGAGTGGAGGAACGGAGGGCGATAGGGAGGGGATGGGAGAAAGACTGGAGATCAAGAAGGGGGGGGGGGGGCAGTGTGAAAACAGCCCCTCTTCAACCTCCTCCTGCTGGGGTCACAGTCAGCTGCTCCTCCTCTGTGGTCCTCCAGGCCCCAGAGCCCTCAGCTTCTACAACTCTTTGTGGTCCCAGCCCCCGCCCTCTCTTTCCCACAGGCCACGGACTGAAGGACGGACACACACACACACACACGGCATGTCCCTCCAGACATAACGATGAAACATCTCTATGTAAGGACCTCTCCATCCATCTCCACACAACCCTAATCACACAGTGTGTGTGTCTGCAGCAGTCCACCCCTGCTTCCACATTTAGCAAGGCCAACGGAAAGAGGAGGACATGCAAGGCTGAGCTGGTTTTGTTTGATATGAGAGGAGGCCCCCTCGTCTACATTCATTTCATTTCCTGTTTGGTAAAGCAAGAGTAAACCACTGACTAGTATCCTCTCCCCTCTCTGGGGGGGGGGGGGGGGGGGCTTTAGTGAACAGTATCATCTCTATATCCTCTCCCCTCTGGGGGGGGCTTTAGTGAACAGTATCATCTCTATATCCTCTCTCCTCTGGGGGGGGCTTTAGTAAACAGTATCATCTCTATATCCTCTCTCCTCTGGGGGGGCTTTAGTAAACAGTATCATCTCTATATCCTCTCCCCTCTGGGGGGGCTTTAGTAAACAGTATCATCTCTATATCCTCTCTCCTCTGGGGGGGGGGCTTTAGTAAACAGTATCATCTCTATATCCTCTCTCCTCTGGGGGGGCTTTAGTGAACAGTATCATCTCTATATCCTCTCTCCTCTGGGGGGGGGGCTTTAGTAAACAGTATCATCTCTATATCCTCTCCCCTCTGGGGGGGGGGAACCAGTGAACAGTATCATCTCTATATCCTCTCTCCTCTGGGGGGGGCTTTAGTAAACAGTATCATCTCTATATCCTCTCCCCTCTGGGGGGGCTTTAGTGAACAGTATCATCTCTATATCCTCTCTCCTCTGGGGGGGGGGCTTTAGTAAACAGTATCATCTCTATATCCTCTCCCCTCTGGGGGGGGGCTTTAGTGAACAGTATCATCTCTATATCCTCTCCCCTCTGGGGGGGGCTTTAGTGAACAGTATCATCTCTATATCCTCTCCCCTCTGGGGGGGCTTTAGTGAACAGTATCATCTCTATATCCTCTCCCCTCTGGGGGGGGGCTTTAGTGAACAGTATCATCTCTATATCCTCTCTCCTCTGGGGGGGGCTTTAGTGAACAGTATCATCTCTATATCCTCTCTCCTCTGGGGGGCTTTAGTGAACAGTATCATCTCTATCCTCTCCCCTCTGGGGGGGCTTTAGTGAACAGTATCATCTCTATATCCTCTCCCCTCTGGGGGGGCTTTAGTGAACAGTATCATCTCTATATCCTCTCCCCTCTGGGGGGGCTTTAGTGAACAGTATCATCTCTATATCCTCTCCCCTCTGGGGGGGACTTTAGTGAACAGTATCATCTCTATATCCTCTCCCCTCTGGGGGGGCTTTAGTGAACAGTATCATCTCTATATCCTCTCCCCTCTGGGGGGGAAAGAGGAGTGAACAGTATCATCTCTATATCCTCTCTCCTCTGGGGGGCTTTAGTGAACAGTATCATCTCTATATCCTCTCTCCTCTGGGGGGGGGCTTTAGTGAACAGTATCATCTCTATATCCTCTCCCCTCTGGGGGGGCTTTAGTGAACAGTATCATCTCTATATCCTCTCCCCTCTGGGGGGGGCTTTAGTGAACAGTATCATCTCTATATCCTCTCTCCTCTGGGGGGGGCTTTAGTGAACAGTATCATCTCTATATCCTCTCTCCTCTGGGGGGGGGGGGGCTTTAGTGAACAGTATCATCTCTATATCCTCTCCCCTCTGGGGGGGCTTTAGTGAACAGTATCATCTCTATATCCTCTCTCCTCTGGGGGGGGGGGGGCTTTAGTGAACAGTATCATCTCTATATCCTCTCCCCTCTGGGGGGGGGGCTTTAGTAAACAGTATCATCTCTATATCCTCTCTCCTCTGGGGGGGCTTTAGTGAACAGTATCATCTCTATATCCTCTCCCCTCTGGGGGGGGGGCTTTAGTAAACAGTATCATCTCTATATCCTCTCCCCTCTGGGGGGGGGCTTTAGTAAACAGTATCATCTCTATATCCTCTCCCCTCTGGGGGGGGCTTTAGTAAACAGTATCATCTCTATATCCTCTCCCCTCTGGGGGGGGGGGCTTTAGTAAACAGTATCATCTCTATATCCTCTCTCCTCTGGGGGGGGGCTTTAGTGAACAGTATCATCTCTATATCCTCTCTCCTCTGGGGGGGCTTTAGGGAACAGTATCATCTCTATATCCTCTCTCCTCTGGGGGGGGCTTTAGGAACAGTATCATCTCTATATCCTCTCCTCCTCTGGGGGGGGGGGGGGCTTTAGGGAACAGTATCATCTCTATATCCTCTCTCCTCTGGGGGGGGGGCTTTAGTGAACAGTATCATCTCTATATCCTCTCTCCTCTGGGGGGGGGGCTTTAGTGAACAGTATCATCTCTATATCCTCTCTCCTCTGGGGGGGCTTTAGTGAACAGTATCATCTCTATATCCTCTCCCCTCTGGGGGGGGGGCTTTAGTGAACAGTATCATCTCTATATCCTCTCCCCTCTGGGGGGGGGCTTTAGTGAACAGTATCATCTCTATATCCTCTCCCCTCTGGGGGGCTTTAGTGAACAGTATCATCTCTATATCCTCTCCCCTCTGGGGGGGGGGGCTTTAGTGAACAGTATCATCTCTATATCCTCTCCCCTCTGGGGGGGGCTTTAGTGAACAGTATCATCTCTATATCCTCTCTCCTCTGGGGGGGGGGCTTTAGTGAACAGTATCATCTCTATATCCTCTCTCCTCTGGGGGGGCTTTAGTGAACAGTATCATCTCTATATCCTCTCCCCTCTGGGGGGGCTTTAGTGAACAGTATCATCTCTATATCCTCTCCCCTCTGGGGGGGGGGCTTTAGTGAACAGTATCATCTCTATATCCTCTCTCCTCTGGGGGGGGGGGGCTTTAGTGAACAGTATCATCTCTATATCCTCTCTCCTCTGGGGGGGGGGGCTTTAGTGAACAGTATCATCTCTATATCCTCTCCCCTCTGGGGGGGAACAGTATTTAGTGAACAGTATCATCTCTATATCCTCTCTCCTCTGGGGGGGGGCTTTAGTGAACAGTATCATCTCTATATCCTCTCCCCTCTGGGGGGGCTTTAGTAAACAGTATCATCTCTATATCCTCTCTCCTCTGGGGGGGCTTTAGTGAACAGTATCATCTCTATATCCTCTCCCCTCTCTGGGGGGGCTTTAGTAAACAGTATCATCTCTATATCCTCTCCCCTCTGGGGGGGCTTTAGTAAACAGTATCATCTCTATATCCTCTCCCCTCTGGGGGGGCTTTAGTAAACAGTATCATCTCTATATCCTCTCCCCTCTGGGGGGGGGCTTTAGTAAACAGTATCATCTCTATATCCTCTCTCCTCTGGGGGGGGGGCTTTAGTGAACAGTATCATCTCTATATCCTCTCTCCTCTGGGGGGGGCTTTAGGAACAGTATCATCTCTATATCCTCTCTCCTCTGGGGGGCTTTAGGGAACAGTATCATCTCTATATCCTCTCTCCTCTGGGGGGGGGCTTTAGGAACAGTATCATCTCTATATCCTCTCTCCTCTGGGGGGGGGCTTTAGGAACAGTATCATCTCTATATCCTCTCTCCTCTGGGGGCTTTAGTGAACAGTATCATCTCTATATCCTCTCTCCTCTGGGGGGGCTTTAGTGAACAGTATCATCTCTATATCCTCTCTCCTGGGGGGGGGGGCTTTAGGAACAGTATCATCTCTATATCCTCTCTCCTCTGGGGGGGGGGGCTTTAGTGAACAGTATCATCTCTATATCCTCTCTCCTCTGGGGGGCTTTAGTGAACAGTATCATCTCTATATCCTCTCTCCTCTGGGGGGCTTTAGTGAACAGTATCATCTCTATATCCTCTCTCCTCTGGGGGGGGCTTTAGTAAACAGTATCATCTCTATATCCTCTCTCCTCTGGGGGGGGGGGCTTTAGTGAACAGTATCATCTCTATATCCTCTCTCCTCTGGGGGGGGGGGGCTTTAGTGAACAGTATCATCTCTATATCCTCTCTCCTCTGGGGGGGCTTTAGTGAACAGTATCATCTCTATATCCTCTCTCCTCTGGGGGGGGCTTTAGTGAACAGTATCATCTCTATATCCTCTCTCCTCTGGGGGGGGGGGGGGGGCTTTAGTGAACAGTATCATCTCTATATCCTCTCTCCTCTGGGGGCTTTAGTGAACAGTATCATCTCTATATCCTCTCTCCTCTGGGGGGGGGCTTTAGTGAACAGTATCATCTCTATATCCTCTCTCCTCTGGGGGGGGGCTTTAGTGAACAGTATCATCTCTATATCCTCTCTCCTCTGGGGGGGGGGGGGCTTTAGTGAACAGTATCATCTCTATATCCTCTCTCCTCTGGGGGGGGGCTTTAGTGAACAGTATCATCTCTATATCCTCTCCCCTCTGGGGGGGCTTTAGTGAACAGTATCATCTCTATATCCTCTCCCCTCTGGGGGGGGGGGGGGGGGGGGGGGGGGGGGGGGGGGCTTTAGTGAACAGTATCATCTCTATATCCTCTCCCTCTGGGGGGGCTTTAGTGAACAGTATCATCTCTATATCCTCTCTCCTCTGGGGGGGGGGGGGGGCTTTAGTGAACAGTATCATCTCTATATCCTCTCCCCTCTGGGGGGGGCTTTAGTGAACAGTATCATCTCTATATCCTCTCTCCTCTGGGGGGGGGCTTTAGTGAACAGTATCATCTCTATATCCTCTCTCCTCTGGGGGGGCTTTAGTGAACAGTATCATCTCTATATCCTCTCTCCTCTGGGGGGGGGGCTTTAGTGAACAGTATCATCTCTATATCCTCTCTCCTCTGGGGGGGGCTTTAGTGAACAGTATCATCTCTATATCCTCTCCCCTCTGGGGGGGGGCTTTAGTGAACAGTATCATCTTTATATCCTCTCTCCTCTGGGGGGGGGCTTTAGTGAACAGCATCATCTCTATATCCTCTCCCTCTGGGGGGGGCTTTAGGGAACAGTATCATCTCTATATCCTCTCCCCTCTGGGGGGGCTTTAGTAAACAGTATCATCTCTATATCCTCTCCCCTCTGGGGGGGGGCTTTAGTAAACAGTATCATCTCTATATCCTCTCCCCTCTGGGGGGGCTTTAGTGAACAGTATCATCTCTATATCCTCTCTCCTCTGGGGGGGGGTTTTAGGGAACAGTATCATCTCTATATCCTCTCCCCTCTGGGGGGGGGCTTTAGTGAACAGTATCATCTCTATATCCTCTCCTCTGGGGGGGCTTTAGTGAACAGTATCATCTCTATATCCTCTCTCCTCTGGGGGGGCTTTAGAGAACAGTATCATCTCTATATCCTCTCCCCTCTGGGGGGGCTTTAGAGAACAGTATCATCTCTATATCCTCTCCCCTCTGGGGGGGGGCTTTAGAGAACAGTATCATCTCTATATCCTCTCTCCTCTGGGGGGGGGGCTTTAGTGAACAGTATCATCTCTATATCCTCTCTCCTCTGGGGGGGGGGGCTTTAGTGAACAGTATCATCTCTATATCCTCTCTCCTCTGGGGGGGGGGGGCTTTAGTGAACAGTATCATCTCTATATCCTCTCTCCTCTGGGGGGGGGGGGGCTTTAGTGAACAGTATCATCTCTATATCCTCTCTCCTCTGGGGGGGCTTTAGTGAACAGTATCATCTCTATATCCTCTCTCCTCTGGGGGGGCTTTAGGGAACAGTATCATCTCTATATCCTCTCCCCTCTGGGGGGGGCTTTAGTAAACAGTATCATCTCTATATCCTCTCTCTGGGGGGGCTTTAGGGAACAGTATCATCTCTATATCCTCTCTCCTCTGGGGGGGGCTTTAGTGAACAGTATCATCTCTATATCCTCTCTCCTCTGGGGGGGGGCTTTAGGGAACAGTATCATCTCTATATCCTCTCTCCTCTGGGGGGGCTTTAGGGAACAGTATCATCTCTATATCCTCTCTCCTCTGGGGGGGGGCTTTAGGGAACAGTATCATCTCTATATCCTCTCCCCTCTGGGGGGGGGGCTTTAGTAAACAGTATCATCTCTATATCCTCTCCCCTCTGGGGGGGGGCTTTAGGAACAGTATCATCTCTATATCCTCTCTCCTCTGGGGGGGGGCTTTAGTGAACAGTATCATCTCTATATCCTCTCCCCTCTGGGGGGGGCTTTAGTGAACAGTATCATCTCTATATCCTCTCCCCTCTGGGGGGGCTTTAGTGAACAGTATCATCTCTATATCCTCTCCCCTCTGGGGGGGGGCTTTAGTGAACAGTATCATCTCTATATCCTCTCTCCTCTGGGGGGGGGGGGGGGGGGGGGGGGGGAGCTTTAGAGAACAGTATCATCTCTACATCCTCTCCCCTCTGGGGGGGCTTTAGGGAACAGTATCATCTCTATATCCTCTCCCCTCTGGGGGGGGGGGGGCTTTAGTGAACAGTATCATCTCTATATCCTCTCTCCTCTGGGGGGGCTTTAGGGAACAGTATCATCTCTATATCCTCTCTCCTCTGGGGGGGCTTTAGGGAACAGTATCATCTCTATATCCTCTCTCCTCTGGGGGGGGGCTTTAGGGAACAGTATCATCTCTATATCCTCTCCCCTCTGGGGGGGGGCTTTAGTAAACAGTATCATCTCTATATCCTCTCTCCTCTGGGGGGGGGCTTTAGGAACAGTATCATCTCTATATCCTCTCTCCTCTGGGGGGGGGCTTTATTGAACAGTATCATCTCTATATCCTCTCTCCTCTGGGGGGCTTTAGGGAACAGTATCATCTCTATATCCTCTCTCCTCTGGGGGGGGGGGGGCTTTAGTGAACAGTATCATCTCTATATCCTCTCCCCTCTGGGGGGGGGCTTTAGTGAACAGTATCATCTCTATATCCTCTCCCCTCTGGGGGGGGGCTTTAGTGAACAGTATCATCTCTATATCCTCTCCCCTCTGGGGGGGCTTTAGTGAACAGTATCATCTCTATATCCTCTCTCCTCTGGGGGGCTTTAGAGAACAGTATCATCTCTATATCCTCTCCCCTCTGGGGGGGCTTTAGGGAACAGTATCATCTCTATATCCTCTCCCCTCTGGGGGGGGGCTTTAGTGAACAGTATCATCTCTATATCCTCTCCCCTCTGGGGGGGCTTTAGTGAACAGTATCATCTCTATATCCTCTCTCCTCTGGGGGGGGGCTTTAGAGAACAGTATCATCTCTATATCCTCTCTCCTCTGGGGGGGGCTATAGTGAACAGTATCATCTCTATATCCTCTCTCCTCTGGGGGGGCTTTAGTGAACAGTATCATCTCTATATCCTCTCTCCTCTGGGGGGGGCTTTAGAGAACAGTATCATCTCTACATCCTCTCCCCTCTGGGGGGGGCTTTAGGGAACAGTATCATCTCTATATCCTCTCCCCTCTGGGGGGGGGCTTTAGTAAACAGTATCATCTCTATATCCTCTCTCCTCTGGGGGGGGGGCTTTAGTGAACAGTATCATCTCTATATCCTCTCCCCTCTGGGGGGGGGGGCTTTAGTGAACAGTATCATCTCTATATCCTCTCTCCTCTGGGGGCTTTAGTGAACAGTATCATCTCTATATCCTCTCTCCTCTGGGGGGGGCTTTAGAGAACAGTATCATCTCTATATCCTCTCTCCTCTGGGGGGGGGCTTTAGAAACAGTATCATCTCTATATCCTCTCCCCTCTGGGGGGGGGGGCTTTAGAGAACAGTATCATCTCTATATCCTCTCCCCTCTGGGGGGGGCTTTAGAGAACAGTATCATCTCTATATCCTCTCTCCTCTGGGGGGCTTTAGTGAACAGTATCATCTCTATATCCTCTCTCCTCTGGGGGCTTTAGTGAACAGTATCATCTCTATATCCTCTCTCTCTGGGGGGGCTTTAGTGAACAGTATCATCTCTATATCCTCTCTCCTCTGGGGGGGGCTTTAGTGAACAGTATCATCTCTATATCCTCTCTCCTCTGGGGGGGGGCTTTAGTGAACAGTATCATCTCTATATCCTCTCTCCTCTGGGGGGGGGGGGGCTTTAGGGAACAGTATCATCTCTATATCCTCTCCCCTCTGGGGGGGGCTTTAGTAAACAGTATCATCTCTATATCCTCTCTCTGGGGGGGGGCTTTAGGGAACAGTATCATCTCTATATCCTCTCTCCTCTGGGGGGGCTTTAGTGAACAGTATCATCTCTATATCCTCTCTCCTCTGGGGGGGCTTTAGGGAACAGTATCATCTCTATATCCTCTCTCCTCTGGGGGGGCTTTAGGGAACAGTATCATCTCTATATCCTCTCTCCTCTGGGGGGGCTTTAGGGAACAGTATCATCTCTATATCCTCTCCCCTCTGGGGGAGGGCTTTAGTAAACAGTATCATCTCTATATCCTCTCCCCTCTGGGGGGGGCTTTAGGGAACAGTATCATCTCTATATCCTCTCTCCTCTGGGGGGGGGCTTTAGTGAACAGTATCATCTCTATATCCTCTCCCCTCTGGGGGGCTTTAGTGAACAGTATCATCTCTATATCCTCTCCCCTCTGGGGGGGCTTTAGTGAACAGTATCATCTCTATATCCTCTCCCTCTGGGGGGGGGCTTTAGTGAACAGTATCATCTCTATATCCTCTCTCCTCTGGGGGGGCTTTAGAGAACAGTATCATCTCTACATCCTCTCCCCTCTGGGGGGGCTTTAGGAACAGTATCATCTCTATATCCTCTCCCCTCTGGGGGCTTTAGTGAACAGTATCATCTCTATATCCTCTCTCCTCTGGGGGGGCTTTAGGAACAGTATCATCTCTATATCCTCTCTCCTCTGGGGGGGGGCTTTAGGGAACAGTATCATCTCTATATCCTCTCTCCTCTGGGGGGGGCTTTAGGAACAGTATCATCTCTATATCCTCTCCCCTCTGGGGGGGGGCTTTAGTAAACAGTATCATCTCTATATCCTCTCTCCTCTGGGGGGGCTTTAGGGAACAGTATCATCTCTATATCCTCTCTCCTCTGGGGGGGCTTTATTGAACAGTATCATCTCTATATCCTCTCTCCTCTGGGGGGGGGCTTTAGGGAACAGTATCATCTCTATATCCTCTCTCCTCTGGGGGGGGGGGGGGGGGCTTTAGTGAACAGTATCATCTCTATATCCTCTCCCCTCTGGGGGGGGGCTTTAGTGAACAGTATCATCTCTATATCCTCTCCCTCTGGGGGGGGGGGCTTTAGTGAACAGTATCATCTCTATATCCTCTCCCCTCTGGGGGGGGGCTTTAGTGAACAGTATCATCTCTATATCCTCTCTCCTCTGGGGGGGCTTTAGAGAACAGTATCATCTCTACATCCTCTCCCCTCTGGGGGGGCTTTAGGGAACAGTATCATCTCTATATCCTCTCCCCTCTGGGGGGGGGGCTTTAGTGAACAGTATCATCTCTATATCCTCTCCCCTCTGGGGGGGCTTTAGTGAACAGTATCATCTCTATATCCTCTCTCCTCTGGGGGGGGGGCTTTAGAGAACAGTATCATCTCTATATCCTCTCTCCTCTGGGGGCTATAGTGAACAGTATCATCTCTATATCCTCTCTCCTCTGGGGGGGCTTTAGTGAACAGTATCATCTCTATATCCTCTCTCCTCTGGGGGGGCTTTAGAGAACAGTATCATCTCTACATCCTCTCCCCTCTGGGGGGGGGGGCTTTAGGGAACAGTATCATCTCTATATCCTCTCCCCTCTGGGGGGGGGCTTTAGTAAACAGTATCATCTCTATATCCTCTCTCCTCTGGGGGGGCTTTAGTGAACAGTATCATCTCTATATCCTCTCCCCTCTGGGGGGGGGGCTTTAGTGAACAGTATCATCTCTATATCCTCTCTCCTCTGGGGGGGGGCTTTAGTGAACAGTATCATCTCTATATCCTCTCTCCTCTGGGGGGGGCTTTAGAGAACAGTATCATCTCTATATCCTCTCTCCTCTGGGGGGGGTGAACAGTATCATCTCTATATCCTCTCTCCTCTGGGGGGGGGCTTTAGTGAACAGTATCATCTCTATATCCTCTCTCCTCTGGGGGGGCTTTAGAGAACAGTATCATCTCTACATCCTCTCCCCTCTGGGGGGGGGCTTTAGGGAACAGTATCATCTCTATATCCTCCTCTGGGGGGGCTTTAGTAAACAGTATCATCTCTATATCCTCTCTCCTCTGGGGGGGGGCTTTAGTGAACAGTATCATCTCTATATCCTCTCCCCTCTGGGGGGGGGCTTTAGTGAACAGTATCATCTCTATATCCTAGTGAACAGTATCATCTCTATATCCTCTCTCCTCTGGGGGGGGCTTTAGAGAACAGTATCATCTCTATATCCTCTCTCCTCTGGGGGGGGCTTTAGTGAACAGTATCATCTCTATATCCTCTCTCCTCTGGGGGGCTTTAGTGAACAGTATCATCTCTATATCCTCTCTCCTCTGGGGGAGCTTTAGAGAACAGTATCATCTCTACATCCTCTCCCCTCTGGGGGGGCTTTAGGGAACAGTATCATCTCTATATCCTCTCCCTCTGGGGGGGGCTTTAGTAAACAGTATCATCTCTATATCCTCTCTCTCTGGGGGGGGGCTTTAGTGAACAGTATCATCTCTATATCCTCTCCCCTCTGAGGGGGGGCTTTAGTGAACAGTATCATCTCTCTCCTCTGAGGGGGGGGGTTTAGTGAACAGTATCAGCTCTATATCCTCTCTGGGGGGGGGTTTAGAGAACAGTATCATCCCTCTCCTCTGGGTGGGGGGCTTTAGAGAACAGTATCACCTCTATATCCTCTCCCCTCTGGGGGGGGGCTTTAGGGAACAGTATCATCTCTATATCCTCTCTCCTCTGGGGGGGGGCTTTAGTGAACAGTATCATCTCTATATCCTCTCCCCTCTGGGGGGGCTTTAGTGAACAGTATCATCTCTATATCCTCTCCCCCTCTGGGGGGGGGGGCTTTAGTGAACAGTATCATCTCTATATCCTCTCCCCTCTGGGGGGGCTTTAGTGAACAGTATCATCTCTATATCCTCTCTCCTCTGGGGGGCTTTAGAGAACAGTATCATCATACATCCTCTCCCCTCTGGGGGGGGGCTTTAGGGAACAGTATCATCTCTATATCCTCTCCCCTCTGGGGGGGGGGCTTTAGTGAACAGTATCATCTCTATATCCTCTCTCCTCTGGGGGGGGCTTTAGGGAACAGTATCATCTCTATATCCTCTCTCCTCTGGGGGGGCTTTAGGGAACAGTATCATCTCTATATCCTCTCTCCTCTGGGGGGCTTTAGGGAACAGTATCATCTCTATATCCTCTCCCCTCTGGGGGGGGGGCTTTAGTAAACAGTATCATCTCTATATCCTCTCTCCTCTGGGGGGGCTTTAGGGAACAGTATCATCTCTATATCCTCTCTCCTCTGGGGGGGGGCTTTATTGAACAGTATCATCTCTATATCCTCTCTCCTCTGGGGGGGGCTTTAGGGAACAGTATCATCTCTATATCCTCTCTCCTCTGGGGGGGGGCTTTAGTGAACAGTATCATCTCTATATCCTCTCCCCTCTGGGGGGGGGCTTTAGTGAACAGTATCATCTCTATATCCTCTCCCCTCTGGGGGGGGGGAGCTTTAGTGAACAGTATCATCTCTATATCCTCTCCCCTCTGGGGGGGCTTTAGTGAACAGTATCATCTCTATATCCTCTCTCCTCTGGGGGGGGGGGGGCTTTAGAGAACAGTATCATCTCTACATCCTCTCCCCTCTGGGGGGGGCTTTAGGGAACAGTATCATCTCTATATCCTCTCCCCTCTGGGGGGGGGCTTTAGTGAACAGTATCATCTCTATATCCTCTCCCCTCTGGGGGGGGGCTTTAGTGAACAGTATCATCTCTATATCCTCTCTCCTCTGGGGGGGGGCTTTAGAGAACAGTATCATCTCTATATCCTCTCTCCTCTGGGGGGGCTATAGTGAACAGTATCATCTCTATATCCTCTCTCCTCTGGGGGGGCTTTAGTGAACAGTATCATCTCTATATCCTCTCTCCTCTGGGGGCTTTAGAGAACAGTATCATCTCTACATCCTCTCCCCTCTGGGGGGGGCTTTAGGGAACAGTATCATCTCTATATCCTCTCCCCTCTGGGGGGGGGGGCTTTAGTAAACAGTATCATCTCTATATCCTCTCTCTCTGGGGGGGGGCTTTAGTGAACAGTATCATCTCTATATCCTCTCCCCTCTGGGGGGGCTTTAGTGAACAGTATCATCTCTATATCCTCTCTCCTCTGGGGGGGGGGGGCTTTAGTGAACAGTATCATCTCTATATCCTCTCTCCTCTGGGGGGGGCTTTAGAGAACAGTATCATCTCTATATCCTCTCTCCTCTGGGGGGCTTTAGTGAACAGTATCATCTCTATATCCTCTCTCCTCTGGGGGGGCTTTAGTGAACAGTATCATCTCTATATCCTCTCTCCTCTGGGGGGGGGGCTTTAGAGAACAGTATCATCTCTACATCCTCTCCCCTCTGGGGGGGGGCTTTAGGGAACAGTATCATCTCTATATCCTCTCCCCTCTGGGGGGGCTTTAGTAAACAGTATCATCTCTATATCCTCTCTCCTCTGGGGGGGGGGGGCTTTAGTGAACAGTATCATCTCTATATCCTCTCCCCTCTGGGGGGGCTTTAGTGAACAGTATCATCTCTATATCCTCTCTCCTCTGGGGGGGCTTTAGTGAACAGTATCATCTCTATATCCTCTCTCCTCTGGGGGGGGCTTTAGAGAACAGTATCATCTCTATATCCTCTCTCCTCTGGGGGGGGCTTTAGTGAACAGTATCATCTCTATATCCTCTCTCCTCTGGGGGGGCTTTAGTGAACAGTATCATCTCTATATCCTCTCTCCTCTGGGGGGGGAGCTTTAGAGAACAGTATCATCTCTACATCCTCTCCCCTCTGGGGGGGGGCTTTAGGAACAGTATCATCTCTATATCCTCTCCCCTCTGGGGGGGGGCTTTAGTAAACAGTATCATCTCTATATCCTCTCTCCTCTGGGGGGGGGGGCTTTAGTGAACAGTATCATCTCTATATCCTCTCCCCTCTGAGGGGGGCTTTAGTGAACAGTATCATCTCTCTCCTCTGAGGGGGGGGGTTTAGTGAACAGTATCAGCTCTATATCCTCTCTGGGGGGGGGGGTTTAGAGAACAGTATCATCCCTCTCCTCTGGGTGGGGGGGCTTTAGAGAACAGTATCACCTCTATATCTCTCTCCTCTGGGTGGGGGGGCTTTAGAGAACAGTATCACCTCTATATCTCTCTCCTCTGGGGGGGGGGGCTTTAGGGAACAGGAATGGTGATGGCTTGGACCTGGATTGGACAGCTGACTAGGAACACATTTATAAAATGACTTAATGCTACTACGCCAAATATCTTCTGTCTGTGTGTGTATCTGTGTGTGTATCCGTGTGTGTATCCGTGTGTGTATCCGTGTGTGTCTGTGTTTCCGTGATGAGCTTACCTCATTTCCATGCATATTCCCAACATATTTGAATTCAGGAATTCCCATCCGGTGCTCAGCCGGATTCTTTCCCAGAATGAGCACCCAGAGGTCTCTCCCTGCCAACAAACAACAGCACCATTATACAGAGGAATCACCAAGATATTTACTCATCAAATCAATTCAACCCAGTGTGTTCGTGGGACGGCCTGTTTTTTCCCCACCAGCCCCTAGAGCAGGACAGAACATTATTCAGAGTGTTTTTGATTTCGTGGAATGGCACCTGGCAACTCAACATCAGCTCACAGCCCCCTCTCCTCTGCCCCCTCTCCTCCTCTGCCCCCTCTCCTCCCCTGCCCCCTCTCCTCCCCTGCCCCCCTCCTCCCCCTGCCCCCCTCCTCCCCTGCCCCCCTCCTCCCCCTGCCCCCCTCCTCCTCCGCCCAGTCTCCTCCCTCCGCCCAGTCTCCTCCTCCGCCCAGTCTCCTCCTCCGCCCAGTCTCCTCCTCCGCCCAGTCTCCTCCTCCGCCCAGTCTCCTCCTCCGCCCAGTCTCCTCTCCTCCCCTGCCCCCTCTCCTCCCCTGCCCCCCCCCCCAAACGTCTCAATAACCTCAAATAGTGTTCAATAGGAAGAGAATGAAACTCCCTCAATCCCAGCTCAACCAATCCAACGCTTTTACATTTTGTGGGATATATAGTGAAGGAATGTACACTTCAAGGAGGTAGTATAGATTATTGTCCTGTATGAGAGAGACTTCCTGTGTTCCAGCATTTGTCAGAGCTCTACCACACAACACGTCTGAACCTGCTCCGTGGCCAGTACGTCAGGCAGCAGTGAGTCATCCTCAAGACGAGCTGCTTCTGGCCGCAGGATAGAATCTCTGTTCTCCTTTCATAACAACTATAGTAACAGACTACAGGATAGAATCTCTGTTCTCCTTTCATAACAACTATAGTAACAGACTACAGGATAGAATCTCTGTTCTCCTTTCATAACAACTATAGTAACAGACTACAGGATAGAATCTCTGTTCTCCTTTCATCACAACAACTATAGTAACAGACTACAGGATAGAATCTCTGTTCTCCTTTCATCACAACAACTATAGTAACAGACTACAGGATAGAATCTCTGTTCTCCTTTCATAACAACAACTATAGTAACAGACTACAGGATAGAATCTCTGTTCTCCTTTCATAACAACTATAGTAACAGACTACAGGATAGAATCTCTGTTCTCCTTTCATCATAACTATAGTAGCAGACTACAGGATATAATATCTGTTCTCCTTTCATCATAACAACAACTAGAGTAACAGACTACAGGATATAATCTCTGGTCTCCTTTCATCATAACAACAACTAGAGTAACAGACTACAGGATATAATCTCTGTTCTCCTTTCATAACAACTATAGTAACAGACTACAGGATATAATCTCTGTTCTCCTTTCATCATAACAACAACTAGAGTAACAGACTACAGGATATAATCTCTGTTCTCCTTTAATCACAACTATAGTAACAGACTACAGGATATAATCTCTGTTCTCCTTTCATCATAACAACAACTAGAGTAACAGACTACAGGATAGAATCTCTGTTCTCCTTTCATCATAACTATAGTAGCAGACTACAGGATATAATATCTGTTCTCCTTTCATCATAACAACAACTAGAGTAACAGACTACAGGATATAATCTCTGGTCTCCTTTCATCATAACAACAACTAGAGTAACAGACTACAGGATATAATCTCTGTTCTCCTTTCATAACAACTATAGTAACAGACTACAGGATATAATCTCTGTTCTCCTTTCATAACAACTATAGTAACAGACTACAGGATATAATCTCTGTTCTCCTTTCATCATAACAACAACTAGAGTAACAGACTACAGGATATAATCTCTGTTCTCCTTTCATAACAACTATAGTAACAGACTACAGGATATAATCTCTGTTCTCCTTTCATCATAACAACAACTATAGTAACAGACTACAGGATATAATCTCTGTTCTCCTTTAATCACAACAACTATAGTAACAGACTACAGGATAGAATCTCTGTTCTCCTTTCATCATAACTATAGTAGCAGACTACAGGATATAATATCTGTTCTCCTTTCATCATAACAACAACTATAGTAACAGACTACAGGATATAATCTCTGTTCTCCTTTCATCATAACAACAACTATAGTAACAGACTACAGGATATAATCTCTGTTCTCCTTTAATCACAACAACTATAGTAACAGACTACAGGATAGAATCTCTGTTCTCCTTTCATCATAACTATAGTAGCAGACTACAGGATATAATATCTGTTCTCCTTTCATCATAACAACAACTAGAGTAACAGACTACAGGATATAATCTCTGGTCTCCTTTCATCATAACAACAACTAGAGTAACAGACTACAGGATATAATCTCTGTTCTCCTTTCATAACAACAACTATAGTAACAGACTACAGGATATAATCTCTGTTCTCCTTTCATCATAACAACAACTAGAGTAACAGACTACAGGATATAATCTCTGGTCTCCTTTCATCATAACAACAACTAGAGTAACAGACTACAGGATATAATCTCTGTTCTCCTTTCATAACAACTATAGTAACAGACTACAGGATATAATCTCTGTTCTCCTTTCATAACAACTATAGTAACAGACTACAGGATATAATCTCTGTTCTCCTTTCATCATAACAACAACTAGAGTAACAGACTACAGGATATAATCTCTGGTATCCTTTCATCATAACAACAACTATAGTAACAGACTACAGGATATAATCTCTGTTCTCCTTTAATCACAACAACTATAGTAACAGACTACAGGATAGAATCTCTGTTCTCCTTTCATCATAACTAGTGATTTTGTTCACCCTCTTATGGCTCTAAGACAAGTCTATAATGGAACCAAATCCTCCACACAAATCACACACATGCATGCAAGCACAACCCCCACCCCTCCACCCCCCACCCCTCCACACCCCCACCCTCAAACCCCCCACTTAAACTTCTGACCAATTATGTCTGAAAGGTTGAACATAGAAGCCTGTCATCTCAGCACAGCTGTTTCTGTCCAGGGGCTTAAAGACGAAACCCCTCAAAGTGTCTACAGGACACAAAGACGCACGGGAGGGGTCAAGTAGGAAGGGGAGGGGTCAAGTAGGAAGGGAGGGGTCAAGTAGGAAGGGGAGGGGTCACGTAGGAAGGGGAGGGGTCAAGTATGAGGGGAGGGGTCAAGTATGAGGGGGAGGGGTCAAGTAGGAAGGGGGGAGGGGGGGCAGCAGTAGAGGAATGATCACAGAGGGAGTCAGCGGAGGAGAAGGGACGAGGCAGGTGGTGTACTAGATTTAAAACAGTAATTAGCCAAGAGTCTCACCTCGAGCGGCACGGGGGATCACCAGAAGATTAGGAGGGAGGTTCAATTAACGGGCCCAGGACGGGCGACAGGCCTTGAAACACGATGACCTCACAATCTGACAGAGATTTAGTGCAGGCAGGGAGCCAGGCAGGTACACAAGAGGGCCTAAAGATACTGTACGCTACCTATAGTGGAACTGACAGAGATTTAGCCTGCAGGTATACAGAGGGCCTAAAGATACTGTACGCTACCTATAGTGGAACTGACAGTGTTTAGTGCAGGCAGGGAGCCAGGCAGGTAAACAGAGGGCCTAAAGATACTGTACGCTACCTATAGTGGAACTGACAGAGATTTAGCCTGCAGGTACACAGAGGGCCTAAAGATACTGTACGCTACTTATAGTGGAACTGACAGAGATTTAGCCTGCAGGTACACAGAGGGCCTAAAGATACTGTACGCTACTTATAGTGGAACTGACAGAGATTTAGCCTGCAGGTACACAGAGGGCCAAAAGATACTGTACGCTACTTTATAGATGAACTGACAGTGTTTAGCAACAGGAAATCTTATTAACAATATCACACACCAGGAAGATACTTAAAAATAAATTGACAATGAGCACTTAGATTTGGTTATTTTCCCGGTTTCATAAATTCATGGAATGTTTGGGAATGACGTAGAAGAAGACATTTATGATTCTACAGAAATAAACTGGGAAAGCTGCCGGTCATTTGGACAACTAATAGACACTGTTGTAAATAAAACCCTGATAAAAATAAAAATAAACTGTCTTGTCCTGGACTGGAGTCTACGCAGACCGGCGCAGCAGAGCCAATCAGAGATACAGTAGACCTTTATGCAAACAAGCCATTTGTACACAGGCCTGGCATCATTCACTATGAACTGGACTGTGTGTTTACAGACAGTAGGGCCTGTTAGTCACTATGAACTGGACTGTGTGTTTACAGACAGTAGGGCCTGTCATCAGTCACTATGAACTGGACTGTGTGTTTACAGACAGTAGGGCCTGTCAGTCACTATGAACTGGACTGTGTTTACAGGCAGTAGCAACACGACTTTAGCTCATTAGAAAACATTCGCCAAAAGACACAAAATTCACCTGAATGGATTTCTGTAAATATGTAAATGTAACAGTACAACTTTAGACCGTCCCCTCGCCCCGACCCGGGCGCGAACCAGGGACCCTCTGCACACGTCAACAACGTAACCCCCTCGAAGCATCGTTACCCATCGCTCCACAAAAGCCTCAGCCCTTGCAGAGCAAGGGGAACCACTACTTCAAGGTCTCAGAGCAAGTGACGTCACAGATTGAAACGCTATTTAGCGCGCACCACCGCTAACTAAGCTAGCCGTTTCACATCCGTTACCTCAGCACCACCGCTAACTAAGCTAGCCGTTTCACACCCGTTACCTCAGCACCACCGCTAACTAAGCTAGCCGTTTCACATCCGTTACCTCAGCACCACCGCTAACTAAGCTAGCCGTTTCACATCCGTTACCTCAGCACCACCGCTAACTAAGCTAGTCGTTTCACATCCGTTACCTCAGCACCACCGCTAACTAAGCTAGCCGTTTCACATCCGTTACCTCAGCACCACCGCTAACTAAGCTAGCCGTTTCACATCCGTTACCTCAGCACCACCGCTAACTAAGCTAGCCGTTTCACATCCGTTACCTCAGCACCACCGCTAACTAAGCTAGCCGTTTCACATCCGTTACATAAATACCAGGGGAGTCCTCTTACATTTGGGAACTTTACAGTCCTGTTGATCAAACAACCATGAAAGAAAAAAAAGGTAGGATCTCTCTCCCTCAGTTACACACATCAACAAGATCAATAACTAACACAGAACAAGAAAAGAGCACAATGCATCACCGGGGGCAAACTACACCTGCACCACCCGATGTTACAGGAAGGCCATAAAGATCATCAAGGACATCAACCACCCGAACCACTGCCTGTTCACCCCGCTATCATCCAGAAGGCGAGGTCAGTACAGGTGCATCAAAGCGGGGACCGAGAGACTGAAAAACAGCTTCTATCTCTGGGCCATCAGACTGTTAAACAGCCACCACTAACATTGAGTGGCTGCTGCCAGCACACTGACTTGTCCAAAAATATTGAGTCATTGCGAATGGGTGGAGGAAGCAAACAATGTACCAGGCTAGGTGTGATCTACAACCTGAAAACAATATTTGTTGGACAACCGAGAAATGTATTGGTGAATGATATTAGAATAGGACTTCATCCATCTATTCTGCCAACAATGTCTTACTGTCGGTCATGGAATTCTGAGTAAAATATATATTTCAAACTGTTTATGAAGTGGGAATTTGATATGATGTCGGTTTCACATCTGCAAAGTAATTAAAATGCTGATGGATACTGCCTAAACACACGCTACTTAAAGATACTGCCTAAACACACGCTACTTAAAGATACTGCCTAAACGCACGCTACTTAAAGATACTGCCTAAACGCACGCTACTTAAAGATACTGCCTAAACGCACGCTACTTAAAGATACTGCCTAAACGCGCTACTTAAAGATACTGCCTAAACGCTACTTAAAGATACTGCCTAAACACGCTACTTAAAGATACTGCCTAAACACGCTACTTAAAGATACTGCCTAAACACGCTACTTAAAGATACTGCCTAAACACGCTACTTAAAGATACTGCCTAAACACGCTACTTAAAGATACTGCCTAAACACGCTACTAAAGATACTGCCTAAACACGCTACTTAAAGATACTGCCTAAACACGCTACTTAAAGATACTGCCTAAACACGCTACTTAAAGATACTGCCTAAACACGCTACTTAAAGATACTGCCTAAACACGCTACTTAAAGATACTGCCTAAACACGCTACTTAAAGATACTGCCTAAACACGCTACTTAAAGATACTGCCTAAACGCACGCTACTTAAAGATACTGCCTAAACGCACGCTACTTAAAGATACTGCCTAAACGCGCTACTTAAAGATACTGCCTAAACGCGCTACTTAAAGATACTGCCTAAACACGCTACTTAAAGATACTGCCTAAACACGCTACTTAAAGATACTGCCTAAACACGCTACTTAAAGATACTGCCTAAACACGCTACTTAAAGATACTGCCTAAACACGCTACTTAAAGATACTGCCTAAACACGCTACTGCCTAAATACCTCTCCACAGGTGCAAGACAAACTACAGATGTAGGAACTTCATTTGATCACTCGTGTTGCTGGGAATTTTCCTGCAAACTTGTAGTGTATTTTAGTTTTTTTTTTAAAAGCTTCTACAGTTTGCAATTTCCCCTTTGAAGTTTCAGACTTGATTTGATTTGATTTGCCCTAACAAAAAAATGTATCAACCCTTTCAAAAACAAACATTATAATCCACATTTCCTGTTGCTGCAGGATCATTTTCCTGCTGTAGCAAACGGACTCAAATTAAGATCCTACGTCTGTACCATTCACACTCTAGGATATCAGCAAGGGTGGCTGTATTCAAAATGGCTGGCTGAAGAAGTTTTACATCGGAGGGTATTGTCTTAGCCTGTGTCCCAAATGGCACGTTATTCCTCATAGGGCTCTGGTCATAAGTAGTAGGGCACTATAAAGGCCATGGAATAGTGGACAATTTGAGAGTCATCTTCACAGTGTTGTAGGACTTCTGTCCTCTCTTCACCTGCTTTACTTTAAACCCTTAAGGCCTCAGGATCCGTACGGCTCCAATCTAAAGTTAATTCCTGCCAGGTTCTAATCAATTAAAAAAGTGAATGGCTGAGCACAGACAGATGTCATCACAGGGTTCTATCGTCTGAGAAGACAGACCAGACCAGAAACAAACAGATGACATCACAGGGTTCTAGAGTCTGAGAAGACAGACCAGAAACAAACAGATGCCATCACAGGGTTCTATAATCTGAGAAGACAGACCAGACCAGAAACAAACAGATGCCATCACAGGGTTCTATAATCTGAGAAGACAGACCAGACCAGAAACAAACAGATGCCATCACAGGGTTCTATAGTCTGAGAAGACAGACCAGACCAGAAACAAACAGATGACATCACAGGGTTCTATAGTCTGAGAAGACAGACCAGAAACAAACAGACAGATGCCATCACAGGGTTCTATAGTCTGAGAAGACAGACCAGAAACAAACAGACAGATGCCATCACAGGGTTCTATAGTCTGAGAAGACAGACCAGAGACAAACAGACAGATGCCATCACAGGGTTCTATAGTCTGAGAAGACAGACCAGAGACAAACAGACAGATGCCATCACAGGTTTCTATAGTCTGAGAAGACAGACCAGACCAGAGACAAACAGACCGATGCCATCAGAAGGTCCTAGAGTCTGAGAAGACAGACCAGACCAGAAACAAACAGATGCCATCACAGGGTTCTATAGTCTGAGAAGACAGACCAGAAACAAACAGATGCCATCACAGGGTTCTATAATCTGAGAAGACAGACCAGACCAGAAACAAACAGACCGATGCCAACAAAAGGTCCTAGAGTCTGTTCTGTCTTCTCAGAAACAAAAGGTCCTATAGTCAGTTTGTTCTGTCTTCTCAGAAACACAAGGTCCTATAGTCTGGTCTGTCTTCTCAGAAACACAAGGTCCTATAGTCTGGTCTGTCTTCTCAGAAACACAATGTCCTATAGTCTGTCTTCTCAGAAACACAAGGTCCTAGAGTCTGTCTTCTCAGAAACACAAGGTCCTAGAGTCTGGTCTGTCTTCTCAGAAACACAAGGTCCTAGAGTCTGGTCTGTCTTCTCAGAAACACAAGGTCCTATAGTCTGGTCTGTCTTCTCAGAAACACAAGGTCCTAGAGTCTGTCTTCTCAGAAACACAAGGTCCTAGAGTCTGGTCTGTCTTCTCAGAAACACAAGGTCCTAGAGTCTGGTCTGTCTTCTCAGAAACAAAAGGTCCTATAGTCTGGTCTGTCTTCTCAGAAACACAAGGTCCTAGAGTCTGTCTTCTCAGAAACACAAGCTCCTATAGTCTGTCTTCTCAGAAACAAAAGGTCCTATAGTCTGTCTTCTCAGAAACAAAAGGTCCTATAGTCTGGTCTGTCTTCTCAGAAACACAAGGTCCTATAGTCTGGTCTGTCTTCTCAGAAACACAAGGTCCTATAGTCTGGTCTGTCTTCTCAGAAACACAAGGTCCTGTAGTCTGGTCTGTCTTCTCAGAAACACAAGGTCCTATAGTCTGGTCTGTCTTCTCAGAAACACAAGCTCCTATAGTCTGTCTTCTCAGAAACAAAAGGTCCTATAGTCTGGTCTGTCTTCTCAGAAACACAAGGTCCTATAGTCTGGTCTGTCTTCTCAGAAACACAAGGTCCTATAGTCTGGTCTGTCTTCTCAGAAACACAAGGTCCTATAGTCTGGTCTGTCTTCTCAGAAACACAAGGTCCTGTAGTCTGGTCTGTCTTCTCAGAAACACAAGGTCCTATAGTCTGGTCTGTCTTCTCAGAAACACAAGCTCCTATAGTCTGTCTTCTCAGAAACAAAAGGTCCTATAGTCTGGTCCGTCTTCTCAGAAACAAAAGGTCCTATAGTCTGGTCTGTCTTCTCAGAAACACAAGGTCCTATAGTCTGGTCTGTCTTCTCAGAAACACAAGGGAACAGGCTCAGAGTCAGGAAGCAGCAGCGAGTCAACTATGGTAAGAACATAGCGTACGTCCCAAATCGGACCCTATTCCCTACATAGTGCACTACATTTAACCTAAGAGATATGGGTCCTGGTCTAAAAGTAGTGCACTATATAGAGAATAGGATGCCATTTGGGAAGCAAGCCCAGTTCCTGCTCCAGAGGTTGAGAGTCTCAATTTGCATCTGAATCTGACTGAAACGAGAGAGGGAGAGAGAGAAAGAGAGCTGGAAGAGGGTGCCTCAATGTCAGCTTTGTGTCCAGCCATGCAAAGCACTGACAGACAAGAGTCGCCACAGAAATGCCACCCAACTGGCAAGGCAACCCAGGGAGATTGACAAGGAGATGTTTCAATCTCCCAACAACAGAGTGAAGCACCGAACAGATACAATGAACTGTAAATCCAGGGGTTGTCTGCACCACCCCTCCCTCGACTCCAATTCCACCTCTCCCTCGACTCCAATTCCACCCCTCCCTCGACTCCAATTCCACCTCGACCCCAATTCCACCTCGACCCCAATTCCACCTCCACCCCGACTCCAATTCCACCCCTCCCTCGACCCCAATTCCACCCCGACTCCAATTCCACCCCTCCCTCGACCCCAATTCCACCCCGACTCCAATTCCACCCCTCCCTCGACCCCAATTCCACCTCGACTCCAATTCCACCCCGACTCCAATTCCACCCCTCCCTCTGCCCCGACTCCAATTCCACCCCTCCCTCTGCCCCGACTCCAATTCCACCCCTCCCTCTGCCCCGACTCCAATTCCACCCCTCCCTCTGCCCCGAACCCAATTCCACCTCGACCCCAATTCCACCTCGACCCCAATTCCACCTCGACCCCAATTCCACCTCGACCCCAATTCCACCTCGACCCCAATTCCACCTCGACCCCAATTCCACCTCCACCCGACTCCAATTCCACCCCTCCCTCGACCCCAATTCCACCCCGACTCCAATTCCACCCCTCCCTCGACCCCAATTCCACCCCGACTCCAATTCCACCCCTCCCTCGACCCCAATTCCACCTCGACTCCAATTCCACCCCGACTCCAATTCCACCCCTCCCTCTGCCCCGACTCCAATTCCACCCTCCCTCTGCCCCGACTCCAATTCCACCCCTCCCTCTGCCCCGACTCCAATTCCACCCCTCCCTCTGCCCCGACTCCAATTCCACCCTCCCTCTGCCCCGACTCCAATTCCACCTCGACCCCAATTCCACCTCGACCCCAATTCCACCTCGACCCCAATTCCACCTCGACCCCAATTCCACCTCGACCCCAATTCCACCTCGACCCCAATTCCACCTCGACCCCAATTCCACCTCGACCCCAATTCCACCTCGACCCCAATTCCACCTCGACTCCAATTCCACCTCGACTCCAATTCCACCTCGACTCCAATTCCACCCCTCCCTCGACTCCAATTCCACCTCCTCGACTCCAATTCCACCCCTCCCTCGACTCCAATTCCACCCCTCCCTCGACTCCAATTCCACCCCTCCCTCGACTCCAATTCCACCCCTCCCTCGACTCCAATTCCACCCCTCCCTCGACTCCAATTCCACCCCTCCCTCGACTCCAATTCCACCCCTCCCTCGACTCCAATTGCACCTCTCCCTCGACTCCAATTGCACCTCTCCCTCGACTCCCATGTATCACAGTCATTCCCAACAGTGATTGTTCTAGTTTAGTCTCTCCTGTTTTCTCTCTGATTGAGTCTGAGGCAGGCGGGCCGACAGCAAGGACCTGACTAGAGAGGATGTCACTTTCAAATCAGAGATGAGAGAACACACACACACACACAGTCCTTTTCTTTTCACACCCCGGGACCATCTTCCCTGCATGACAACGCGAGCTGAATAAACATCCCTCACACCGTCCGTCTCTATGAGCCCCCTACTAGATGCATTAGTAACAAAATGGAACAGTAGTCACGACAACGGGATCTGTCGTTGGGGATAAAAAGGACTTGTGTTTTTATTTTTCTCCCCCTTCCGACAGGGGTTGCTGGAGGAGGACATCACCACTACTGCTGGGTTCTCTCTCAAGATTTACTGCTCTGAGAGAACCGTCAGTCTCCGGGACTCCTACAACTAGAAAAACACAAGAGGCTCATAGCTTGTTACAGTAAGGAAAGGTAAGATAACACAGCTGTATCCCCATTTAGATAGGATGTCCTGATAGACCATTTGTTTAAACCCAGGGGGGGACGGCTAGATTTCATCAATTCACGTTGGACCGCGGCGTTGAGACCACCTTCATTGTTTTAAAGTAACAAGAGACCGTTCTGTGTTCATGCTGCAGCAGCAGTGATCTGTGAGCCACATGACTGACTGACTGTGTGTGTGTGTGTGTGTGTGTGTGTGTGTGTGTGTGTGTGTGTGTGTGTGTGTGTGTGTGTGTGTGTGTGTGTGTGTGTGTGTGTGTGTGTGTGTGTGTGTGTGTGTGTGTGTGTGTGTGTGTGTGTGTGTGTGTGAGAGAGACTACTCTGGTCGGCAGCAGCCTGCAGTGACAGTCCTGAACTCCATCCAAGATCCTTATCAAAACTGTTGTGTGAGTCCCAACTGGTACCCTATATAGTGCACAATTTTTGACCGGGACATATAGGGAACACAGTGCCATTTGGGACAAAGCCCGTACTGTATGTTACAAAATAGAGAGTTTCTCACCAGACAAGAAAGTGTCAGGCCTCTTTGATCCTGCCTCCTGAATCTACAACACCAACAGACAGGGATATCTCATTACAACACCAACAGGCAGGGATATCTCATTACAACACCAACAGGCAGGAATATCTCCTGAATCTACAACACCAACAGGCAGGGATATCTCATTACAACACCAACAGGCAGGGATATCTCCTGAATCTATAACACCAACAGGCAGGGATATCTCCTGAATCTATAACACCAACAGGCAGGGATATCTCCTGAATCTATAACACCAACAGGCAGGGATATCTCCTGAATCTATAACACCAACAGGCAGGGATATCTCATTACAACACCAACAGGCAGGGATATCTCATTACAACACCAACAGACAGGGATATCTCATTACAACACCAACAGACAGGGATATCTCATTACAACACCAACAGGCAGGGATATCTCATTACAACACCAACAGGCAGGGATATCTCATTACAACACCAACAGACAGGGATATCTCATTACAACACCAACAGGCAGGGATATCTCATTACAACACCAACAGGCAGGGATATCTCATTACAACACCAACAGGCAGGGATATCTCATTACAACACCAACAGGCAGGGATATCTCATTACAACACCAACAGACAGGGATATCTCATTACAACACCAACAGACAGGGATATCTCCTTACAACACCAACAGGCAGGGATATCTCCTTACAACACCAACAGGCAGGGATATCTCATTACAACACCAACAGACAGGGATATCTCCTGAATCTACAACACCAACAGGCAGGGATATCTCCTGAATCTACAACACCAACAGGCAGGGATATCTCCTGAATCTATAACACCAACAGGCAGGGATATCTCCTGAATCTATAACACCAACAGGCAGGGATATCTCCTGAATCTATAACACCAACAGGCAGGGATATCTCCTGAATCTATAACACCAACAGGCAGGGATATCTCCTGAATCTATAACACCAACAGGCAGGGATATCTCCTGAATCTATAACACCAACAGGCAGGGATATCTCCTGAATCTATAACACCAACAGGCAGGGATATCTCCTGAATCTATAACACCAACAGGCAGGGATATCTCCTGAATCTATAACACCAACAGGCAGGGATATCTCCTGAATCTATAACACCAACAGGCAGGGATATCTCCTGAATCTATAACACCAACAGGCAGGGATATCTCCTGAATCTATAACACCAACAGGCAGGGATATCTCCTGAATCTATAACACCAACAGGCAGGGATATCTCCTGAATCTATAACACCAACAGGCAGGGATATCTCCTGAATCTATAACACCAACAGGCAGGGATATCTCCTGAATCTATAACACCAACAGGCAGGGATATCTCCTGAATCTATAACACCAACAGGCAGGGATATCTCCTGAATCTATAACACCAACAGACAGGGATATCTCCTGAATCTATAACACCAACAGACAGGGATATCTCCTGAATCTATAACACCAACAGGCAGGGATATCTCCTGAATCTACAACACCAACAGGCAGGGATATCTCCTGAATCTACAACACCAACAGACAGGGATATCTCCTGAATCTATAACACCAACAGGCAGGGATATCTCCTGAATCTATAACACCAACAGGCAGGGATATCTCCTGAATCTATAACACCAACAGACAGGGATATCTCCTGAATCTATAACACCAACAGGCAGGGATATCTCCTGAATCTATAACACCAACAGGCAGGGATATCTCCTGAATCTATAACACCAACAGGCAGGGATATCTCCTGAATCTACAACACCAACAGGCAGGGATATCTCCTGAATCTACAACACCAACAGGCAGGGATATCTCCTGAATCTATAACACCAACAGGCAGAGATATCTCCTGAATCTACAACACCAACAGGCAGGGATATCTCCTGAATCTACAACACCAACAGACAGGGATATCTCCTGAATCTACAACACCAACAGGCAGGGATATCTCCTGAATCTACAACACCAACAGGCAGGGATATCTCCTGAATCTACAACACCAACAGGCAGGGATATCTCCTGAATCTACAACACCAACAGACAGGGATATCTCCTGAATCTACAACACCAACAGGCAGGGATATCTCCTGAATCTACAACACCAACAGGCAGGGATATCTCATTACAACACCAACAGACAGGGATATCTCATTACAACACCAACAGACAGGGATATCTCATTACAACACCAACAGACAGGGATATCTCCTGAATCTCTCACAACACCAACAGACAGGGATATCTCCTGAATCTATAACACCAACAGGCAGGGATATCTCCTGAATCTCTCACAACACCAACAGACAGGGATATCTCCTGAATCTCTCACAACACCAACAGACAGGGATATCTCCTGAATCTCTCACAACACCAACAGGCAGGGATATCTCCTGAATCTACAACACCAACAGACAGGGATATCTCCTGAATCTCTCACAACACCAACAGACAGGGATATCTCCTGAATCTCTCACAACACCAACAGACAGGGATATCTCCTGAATCTCTCACAACACCAACAGACAGGGATATCTCCTGAATCTACAACACCAACAGACAGGGATATCTCCTGAATCTACAACACCAACAGACAGGGATATCTCCTGAATCTACAACACCAACAGGCAGGGATATCTCCTGAATCTACAACACCAACAGACAGGGATATCTCCTGAATCTACAACACCAACAGACAGGGATATCTCCTGAATCTACAACACCAACAGACAGGGATATCTCATTACAACACCAACAGGCAGGGATATCTCCTGAATCTACAACACCAACAGGCAGGGATATCTCCTGAATCTACAACACCAACAGGCAGGGATATCTCCTGAATCTACAACACCAACAGACAGGGATATCTCCTGAATCTACAACACCAACAGGCAGGGATATCTCCTGAATCTACAACACCAACAGGCAGGGATATCTCCTGAACCTCTCACAACACCAACAGACAGGGATATCTCCTGAATCTACAACACTAACAGACAGGGATATCTCCTGAATCTACAACACCAACAGGCAGGGATATCTCCTGAATCTACAACACCAACAGGCAGGGATATCTCCTGAATCTACAACACCAACAGACAGGGATATCTCCTGAATCTCTCACAACACCAACAGGCAGGGATATCTCCTGAATCTCTCACAACACCAACAGACAGGGATATCTCCTGAATCTACAACACCAACAGACAGGGATATCTCCTGAATCTACAACACCAACAGGCAGGGATATCTCCTGAATCTACAACACCAACAGACAGGGATATCTCCTGAATCTATAACACCAACAGGCAGGGATATCTCCTGAATCTCTCACAACACCAACAGACAGGGATATCTCCTGAATCTCTCACAACACCAACAGACAGGGATATCTCCTGAATCTCTCACAACACCAACAGACAGGGATATCTCCTGAATCTATAACACCAACAGGCAGGGATATCTCCTGAATCTATAACACCAACAGGCAGGGATATCTCCTGAATCTCTCACAACACCAACAGACAGGGATATCTCCTGAATCTCTCACAACACCAACAGACAGGGATATCTCCTGAATCTCTCACAACACCAACAGACAGGGATATCTCCTGAATCTCTCACAACACCAACAGGCAGGGATATCTCCTGAATCTATAACACCAACAGGCAGGGATATCTCCTGAATCTACAACACCAACAGACAGGGATATCTCCTGAATCTACAACACCAACAGGCAGGGATATCTCATTACAACACCAACAGACAGGGATATCTCATTACAACACCAACAGACAGGGATATCTCATTACAACACCAACAGACAGGGATATCTCCTGAATCTACAACACCAACAGACAGGGATATCTCCTGAATCTATAACACCAACAGGCAGGGATATCTCCTGAATCTACAACACCAACAGACAGGGATATCTCCTGAATCTCTCACAACACCAACAGACAGGGATATCTCCTGAATCTCTCACAACACCAACAGGCAGGGATATCTCCTGAATCTACAACACCAACAGACAGGGATATCTCCTGAATCTCTCACAACACCAACAGACAGGGATATCTCCTGAATCTCTCACAACACCAACAGACAGGGATATCTCCTGAATCTCTCACAACACCAACAGACAGGGATATCTCCTGAATCTCTCACAACACCAACAGACAGGGATATCTCCTGAATCTCTCACAACACCAACAGACAGGGATATCTCCTGAATCTACAACACCAACAGACAGGGATATCTCCTGAATCTACAACACCAACAGGCAGGGATATCTCCTGAATCTACAACACCAACAGACAGGGATATCTCCTGAATCTACAACACCAACAGACAGGGATATCTCCTGAATCTACAACACCAACAGACAGGGATATCTCATTACAACACCAACAGGCAGGGATATCTCCTGAATCTACAACACCAACAGGCAGGGATATCTCCTGAATCTACAACACCAACAGGCAGGGATATCTCCTGAATCTACAACACCAACAGACAGGGATATCTCCTGAATCTACAACACCAACAGGCAGGGATATCTCCTGAATCTACAACACCAACAGGCAGGGATATCTCCTGAACCTCTCACAACACCAACAGACAGGGATATCTCCTGAATCTACAACACTAACAGACAGGGATATCTCCTGAATCTACAACACCAACAGGCAGGGATATCTCCTGAATCTACAACACCAACAGGCAGGGATATCTCCTGAATCTACAACACCAACAGACAGGGATATCTCCTGAATCTCTCACAACACCAACAGGCAGGGATATCTCCTGAATCTCTCACAACACCAACAGACAGGGATATCTCCTGAATCTACAACACCAACAGACAGGGATATCTCCTGAATCTACAACACCAACAGGCAGGGATATCTCCTGAATCTACAACACCAACAGACAGGGATATCTCCTGAATCTATAACACCAACAGGCAGGGATATCTCCTGAATCTCTCACAACACCAACAGACAGGGATATCTCCTGAATCTCTCACAACACCAACAGACAGGGATATCTCCTGAATCTCTCACAACACCAACAGACAGGGATATCTCCTGAATCTATAACACCAACAGGCAGGGATATCTTCTGAATCTATAACACCAACAGGCAGGGATATCTCCTGAATCTCTCACAACACCAACAGACAGGGATATCTCCTGAATCTCTCACAACACCAACAGACAGGGATATCTCCTGAATCTCTCACAACACCAACAGACAGGGATATCTCCTGAATCTCTCACAACACCAACAGGCAGGGATATCTCCTGAATCTATAACACCAACAGGCAGGGATATCTCCTGAATCTACAACACCAACAGACAGGGATATCTCCTGAATCTCTCACAACACCAACAGACAGGGATATCTCCTGAATCTCTCACAACACCAACAGACAGGGATATCTCCTGAATCTCTCACAACACCAACAGGCAGGGATATCTCCTGAATCTCTCACAACACCAACAGGCAGGGATATCTCCTGAATCTCTCACAACACCAACAGACAGGGATATCTCCTGAACCTCTCACAACACCAACAGGCAGGGATATCTCCTGAACCTCTCACAACACCAACAGGCAGGGATATCTCCTGAATCTCTCACAACACCAACAGACAGGGATATCTCCTGAATCTCTCACAACACCAACAGGCAGGGATATCTCCTGAACCTCCCACAACACCAACAGACAGGGATATCTCCTGAATCTCTCACAACACCAACAGGCAGGGATATCTCCTGAACCTCTCACAACACCAACAGGCAGGGATATCTCCTGAATCTCTCACAACACCAACAGACAGGGATATCTCCTGAATCTCTCACAACACCAACAGACAGGGATATCTCCTGAATCTCTCACAACACCAACAGACAGGGATATCTCCTGAATCTCTCACAACACCAACAGACAGGGATGTCTCCTGAATCTCTCACAACACCAACAGACAGGGATATCTCCTGAATCTCTCACAACACCAACAGACAGGGATATCTCCAGTCGCTCTGGATAAGAGCGTCTGCTAAATGACTTAAATGTAAATGTAAATATCTCCTGAATCTACCACAACACCAACAGGCAGGGATATCTCATTACAACACCAACAGGCAGGGATATCTCATTACAACACCAACAGGCAGGGATATCTCATTACAACACCAACAGGCAGGGATATCTCCTGAACCTCTCACAACACCAACAGGCAGGGATATCTCCTGAATCTCTCACAACACCAACAGACAGGGATATCTCCTGAATCTCTCACAACACCAACAGACAGGGATATCTCCTGAATCTCTCACAACACCAACAGACAGGGATATCTCCTGAATCTCTCACAACACCAACAGACAGGGATATCTCCTGAATCTCTCACAACACCAACAGACAGGGATATCTCCTGAATCTCTCACAACACCAACAGACAGGGATATCTCCAGTCGCTCTGGATAAGAGCGTCTGCTAAATGACTTAAATGTAAATGTAAATATCTCCTGAATCTACCACAACACCAACAGGCAGGGATATCTCATTACAACACCAACAGGCAGGGATATCTCATTACAACACCAACAGGCAGGGATATCTCATTACAACACCAACAGGCAGGGATATCTCATTACAACACCAACAGGCAGGGATATCTCATTACAACACCAACAGGCAGGGATATCTCATTACAACACCAACAGGCAGGGATATCTCATTACAACACCAACAGGCAGGGATATCTCATTACAACACCAACAGGCAGGGATATCTCATTACAACACCAACAGGCAGGGATATCTCATTACAACACCAACAGGCAGGGATATCTCATTACAACACCAACAGGCAGGGATATCTCATTACAACACCAACAGGCAGGGATATCTCATTACAACACCAACAGGCAGGGATATCTCCTGAAAACACCAACAGGCAGGGATATCTCCTGAATCTCTCTTTACAACACCAACAGACAGGAATATCTCCTGAACCATGCAGCACTAGGGGGAACCACGCAGCACTGGGGGACCATGCAGCACTAGGGGGGTAACCACGCAGCACTAGGGGGGAACCACGCAGCACTAGGGGGGTTAACCAGAGGGAGGCTGGGTAGGACGACTAGGTAGGACCAGAGGGAGGCTGGTGAGTAGGATGACTAGGTTGGACCAGAGGAGGACTAGGTAGGACCAGAGGGAGGCTGGAGAGTAGGAGGACTAGGTAGGACTAGAGGGAGGCTGGAGAGCAGGAGGACTAGGTAGGACTAGAGGGAGGCTGGAGAGTAGGAGGACTAGGTTGGACCAGAGGAGGACTAGGTAGGACCAGAGGGAGGCTGGAGAGTAGGAGGACCAGAGGGAGGCTGGAGAGCAGGAGGACTAGGTAGGACCAGAGGGAGGCTGGAGAGTAGGAGGACTAGGTTGGACCAGAGGAGGACTAGGTAGGACCAGAGGGAGGCTGGAGAGTAGGAGGACCAGAGGGAGGCTGGAGAGTAGGAGGACTAGGTTGGACCAGAGGAGGACTAGGTAGGACCAGTGGGAGGCTGGAGAGTAGGAGGACTAGGTTGGACCAGAGGAGGACTAGGTAGGACCAGAGGGAGGCTGGAGAGTAGGAGGACCAGAGGGAGGCTGGAGAGCAGGAGGACTAGGTAGGGCCGGCTGGTGGGAGGCTGGGAGCAGGAGGACTAGGTAGGGCCGGCTGGTGGGAGGCTGGGAGCAGGAGGACTAGATAGGGCTGGCTGGTGGGGGGCTGGGAGCAGGAGGACGAGGTAGGGTCGGCTGGTGGGAGGCTGGGACGAGGTAGGGCCGGCTGGTGGGAGGCTGGGAGCAGGAGGACGAGGTAGGGCCGGATGGTGGGAGGCTGGGAGCAGGAGGACTAGGTAGGGCCGGATGGTGGGAGGCTGGGAGCAGGAGGACTAGGTAGGGCCGGCTGGTGGGAGGCTGGGAGCAGGAGGACTAGGTAGGGCCGGCTGGTGGGAGGCTGGGAGCAGGAGGATGAGGTAGGGCTGGCTGGTGGGAGGCAGGGAGCAGGAGGATTAGCCGCTGGGAGGCTGAGAGCAGTGGTCAGGATGATATATTAACGGTCTGTTTAGGCTAGTCTTCACATGAGCCAGCTGCAGTCACTGGCTGGCAGGCAGGGACCCGGTTTACAAAGAGTCCTCTGATGAGGGGAAGATGGGTTCATAGGCTGAGACGGAATCAGTTACATCTGTATAACATGTAACGTCACAACACAACACATTAGATCAACTGGAATGAAACCCTCACTCATGGTTATACACAGAGCTGTGACTAAACCATTCCCCGAAATATTATATTACCCCCACCCCTCCTACATTTTAATTATCACTAAAACAGCCAAGAATCATTTTGTGAACTGTAAAGAACCATTGAAGAGTTCAGAGTCATTATTGTTCCACATAAAAATCCATCAGCCTTCCTAAAGAACCCTTGAGGAACCCTCGTGTTTTAGCGTGTGGAGCGTCTGGTTAAATTCTGCTTAGGAACAATTTTTTTATATCTCTAAAATGGTTAAACTATTGAGAAATACACGTGAATATTGAACAAATCTGTGTTTGCTTCAGATGATAGAGCTGGCTCACTATCATCACAGAAATAAGATATTTTGCCGTACCTAATTAAATGTATATTACGTGACTTCCCATGATGTTACCGGGTTACTACAAAAACACAAGCTGCCATTAAGACCACATCGAAGTGAGAGGGGATATTACACTAGCTTTTTACCTCAGATTGGTTATATTAGTATAAAAGTTAATACTCATCAACACGATGACACAAGATCAATTGCTTTAAAAAAAACAGATCAATATCTTTGGTTTTGTACTGTTAAATTCATACCAATACACAGATTTGAAAGTCAAACTGTCACTGTTGATATCCTATGGAGGGTCGTGATTCATTGAAATGGAACTAACAGAAAAAGGTTGTTTGTTCCATTTTCCGTGAAGGCAGCCTCCTGAAATCAACATCTGGCATTCTAAAATATACATAGAAGCCTCCTTACTAAGGCTCATCTAACCAACCACATATAGGTTATTCCAGGTTATACCACGTTTCCAACCTGGTCTCAGAACATTTCGTATTATTCTGTTACGTAAAATATACACAGTACATTTACATTTAAGTCATTTAGCAGACGCTCTTATCCAGAGCGACTTACAAATTGGCCTTCTACTAACGCTCATCTATTCCACATTTCCAACCTGGTCTCAGAACATTTCGTATTATTCCTGTTATGTAAATCTGAGATAGTCAATTTAGTATGATATGTTACGTTTCGTATGGTTAAATAAGACAGATGGTTACTTAAAGCAAAAGAAGGATGGCTGGATGAGTGTATAACGGGAACGTCTAGCAATCCAAACATTGGGAGTTCAAATCTCAGACAATTTTTGCTAATTAGCATATTTCTAAATTAGCAACATTTCCAAAATGTAGCTGACTTCTTCTGCTGGTTGTCCTCTAACCAGTGATGTAAAAATATATCCAGTTGTCATGTGTTTTTTTGAGTTGTGGTAGTTTCAACAGTGCATATCCCTCCCTAATCAATGAGTGACACTTGACACTATTGTTGCACATGTATGTGCAGAGAGTATATTTTATGTTTTCAGTATATCACGAACCGTTTATGCATATTGGTTATTGATTTGGACACTTGACATTGGGCTAATTATCAATATGTCTGATCAACTGGAAGCAGCGACAGCATTTTAGGAATATAAAAATTGTCCAACATGTCATGTTTGTCATTTATTATCATGTCTTGTCCCTGTGCTCCCCATTCTATTCGTTTCCCTCTGCTGGTCTTATTTGGTTCTTTCCCTCCTTCTATCCCTCTCTCTCCCCCTCCCTCTCTCACTCTCTATCGTTCCGTTCCTGCTCCCAGCTGTTCCTATTCCCCTAATCATCATTTAGTCTTCCCACACCTGTTCCCGATCCTTTCCCCCTGATTAGAGTCCCTATTTATTCCTTTGTGTTCCGTTCCTGTCCCGTCGGTTCCTTGTTTAGTATTCACCATGCTGTGATTGCGTTTCGCCCTGTCCTGTCGTGTTTTTGCTGTGATTGTGTATCGCCCTGTCCTGTCGTGTTTTTTGCCTTCATCAGATGCTGCGTGTGAGCAGGTGTCTCTGTCTACTACGGCCTGCGCCTACCCGAAGCGACCTGCAGTCTGTGGCCGCTTCTCCAGTTATTCCCCTCTACAGACTAGAGGATTTCTGTTATTCCCTGTTTGGACTTAAATAAACTCTGTTTCTGTTAAGTCGCTTTTGGGTCCTCTTTCACCTGCATGACAGAAGGAACCGACCAAGGAATGGACCCAGCGACTTCAGACGCTCGTTACACTGCCGTCGAGATCCAAGGAGCCATGCTCGGCAGACACGAGCAGGAATTGTCTGCTGCTCGCCATGCCGTGGAGAACCTGGCCGCTCAGGTTTCCGACCTCTCTGGACAGTTCCAGAGTCTACGTCTCGTGCCACCTGTTACTTCCTGGCCTGCCGAGCCTCCAGAACCTAGGGTTAATAACCCACCTTGCTACTCCGGGCAGCCCACTGAGTGCCGCTCCTTTCTCACGCAGTGTGAGATTGTGTTCTCTCTCCAACCCAACACATACTCTAGAGAGAGAGCTCGGGTTGCTTACGTCATTTCACTCCTTACTGGCCGGGCTCGAGAATGGGGCACAGCTATCTGGGAGGCAAGGGCTGATTGCTCTAACAAGTTCCAGAACTTTAAAGAGGAGATGATTCGGGTTTTTGACCGTTCAGTTTTTGGTAGGAGGCTTCTAGGGCCCTGGCTTCCTTATGCCAAGGTGAACGGTCCATAACGGATTATTCTATTGAGTTTCGCACTCTTGCTGCCTCTAGTGAGTGGAACGAGCCGGCGCTGCTCGCTCGTTTTCTGGAGGGACTCCACGCAGTGGTTAAGGATGAGATTCTCTCCCGGGAGGTTCCTTCAGATGTGGACTCTTTGATTGCTCTCGCCATCCGCATAGAACGACGGGTAGATCTTCGTCACCGGGCTCGTGGAAGAGAGCTCGCATCAACGGTGTTTCCCTGCTCCGCATCGCAACCATCTCCCTCCTCTGGCTTTGAGACTGAGCCCATGCAGCTGGGAGGGATTCGCATCTCGACTAAGGAGAGGGAACGGAGGATCACCAACCGCCTGTGCCTCTATTGCGGAGTTGCTGGACATTTTGTTAATTCATGTCCAGTAAGAGGCCAGAGCCCATCAGTAAGCGGAGGGCTACTGGTGAGCGCTACTACTCAGGTCTCTTCATCTAGATCTTGTACTACTATGTCGGTCCATCTACGCTGGACCGGTTCGGGTGCTACATGCAGTGCCTTGATTGACTCTGGGGCTGAGGGTTGTTTCATGGACGAAGCATGGGTTCGGAAACATAACATTCCTTTCAGACCGTTAGACAAGCCTACGCCCATGTTTGCCTTAGATGGTAGTCATCTTCCCAGTATCAAATTTGAGACACTACCTTTAACTCTCACAGTATCTGGTAACCACAGTGAGACTATTTCTTTTTTTGATTTTCCGTTCACCGTTTACACCTGTTGTTTTGGGTCATCCCTGGCTAGTATGTCATAATCCTTCTATTAATTGGTCTAGTAATTCTATCCTATCCTGGAACGTTTCTTGTCATGTGAAGTGTTTAATGTCTGCCATCCCTCCCGTTTCTTCTGTCCCTACTTCTCAGGAGGAACCTGGCGATTTGACAGGAGTGCCGGAGGAATATCATGATCTGCGCACGGTCTTCAGTCGGTCCCGAGCCAACTCCCTTCCTCCTCACCGGTCGTATGATTGTAGTATTGATCTCCTTCCGGGGACCACTCCCCCTCGAGGTAGACTATACTCTCTGTCGGCTCCCGAACGTAAGGCTCTCGAGGATTATTTGTCTGTGTCTCTTGACGCCGGTACCATAGTGCCTTCTTCCTCTCCGGCCGGGGCGGGGTTCTTTTTTGTTAAGAAGAAGGACGGTACTCTGCGCCCCTGCGTGGATTATCGAGGGCTGAATGACATAACGGTTAAGAATCGTTATCCGCTTCCCCTTATGTCATCAGCCTTCGAGATTCTGCAGGGAGCCAGGTGCTTTACTAAGTTGGACCTTCGTAACGCTTACCATCTCGTGCGCATCAGAGAGGGGGACGAGTGGAAAACGGCGTTTAACACTCCGTTAGGGCATTTTGAGTACCGGGTTCTGCCGTTCGGCCTCGCCAATGCGCCAGCTGTTTTTCAGGCATTAGTTAATGATGTTCTGAGAGACATGCTGAACTTCTTTGTTTTTGTCTATCTTGACGATATCCTGATTTTTTCTCCGTCACTCGAGATTCATGTTCAGCACGTTCGACGTGTTCTACAGCGCCTTTTAGAGAATTGTCTCTACGTAAAGGCTGAGAAGTGCTCTTTTCATGTCTCCTCCGTTACTTTTCTCTCGGTTCCGTTATTTCCGCTGAAGGCATTCAGATGGATTCCGCTAAGGTCCAAGCTGTCAGTGATTGGCCCGTTCCAAGGTCACGTGTCGAGTTGCAGCGCTTTTTAGGTTTCGCTAATTTCTATCGGCGTTTCATTCGTAATTTCGGTCAAGTTGCTGCCCCTCTCACAGCTCTTACTTCTGTCAAGACGTGTTTTAAGTGGTCCGGTTCCGCCCAGGGAGCTTTTGATCTTCTAAAAGAACGTTTACGTCCGCTCCTATCCTTGTTACTCCTGACGTCACTAGACAATTCATTGTCGAGGTTGACGCTTCAGAGGTAGGCGTGGGAGCCATTCTATCCCAGCGCTTCCAGTCTGACGATAAGGTTCATCCTTGCGCTTATTTTTCTCATCGCCTGTCGCCATCTGAGCGCAACTATGATGTGGGTAACCGTGAACTGCTCGCCATCCGCTTAGCCCTAGGCGAATGGCGACAGTGGTTGGAGGGCGACCGTTCCTTTTGTCGTTTGGACAGACCATAAGAACCTTGAGTACATCCGTTCTGCCAAACGACTTAATGCCCGTCAAGCTCGTTGGGCGTTGTTTTTCGCTCGTTTCGAGTTTGTGATTTCTTACCGTCCGGGTAGCAAGAACACCAAGCCTGATGCCTTATCCCGTCTGTTTAGTTCTTCTGTGGCTTCTACTGATCCCGAGGGGATTCTTCCTTATGGGCGTGTTGTCGGGTTAACAGTCTGGGGAATTGAAAGACAGGTTAAGCAAGCACTCACGCACACTGCGTCGCCGCGCGCTTGTCCTAGTAACCTCCTTTTCGTTCCTGTTTCCACTCGTCTGGCTGTTCTTCAGTGGGCTCACTCTGCCAAGTTAGCTGGTCATCCCGGTGTTCGAGGCACTCTTGCGTCTATTCGCCAGCGCTTTTGGTGGCCGACTCAGGAGCGTGACACGCGCCGTTTCGTGGCTGCTTGTTCGGACTGCGCGCAGACTAAGTCGGGTAACTCTCCTCCTGCCGGTCGTCTCAGACCGCTCCCCATTCCTTCTCGACCATGGTCTCACATCGCCTTAGACTTCATTACCGGTCTGCCTTTGTCTGCGGGGAAGACTGTGAGAGCCGCCAATAAACGCAGGATTAAGAGTCCAAGGTATTGTTGCGGCCAGAGAGTGTGGCTTTCCACTCGCAACCTTCCTCTTACGACAGCTTCTCGTAAGTTGACTCCGCGGTTCATTGGTCCGTTCCGTGTCTCCCAGGTCGTCAATCCTGTCGCTGTGCGACTGCTTCTTCCGCGACATCTTCGTCGCGTCCATCCTGTCTTCCATGTCTCCTGTGTTAAGCCCTTTCTTCGCACCCCGTTCGTCTTCCCTCCCCCTCCCGTCCTTGTCGAGAGCGCACCTATTTACAAGGTACATAAGATCATGGACATGCGTTCTCGGGACGGGGTCTCCAATACTTAGTGGATTGGGAGGGTTACGGTCCTGAGGAGAGGAGTTGGGTTCCGTCTCGGGACGTGCTGGACCGTTCACTCATCGATGATTTCCTCCGTTGCCGCCAGGATTCCTCCTCGAGTGCGCCAGGAGGCGCTCGGTGAGTGGGGGGGTACTGTCATGTTTGTCATTTATTATCATGTCTTGTCCCTGTGCTCCCCATTCTATTCGTTTCCCTCTGCTGGTCTTATTTGGTTCTTTCCCTCCTTCTATCCCTCTCTCTCCCCCTCCCTCTCTCACTCTCTATCGTTCCGTTCCTGCTCCCAGCTGTTCCTATTCCCCTAATCATCATTTAGTCTTCCCACACCTGTTCCCGATCCTTTCCCCTGATTAGAGTCCCTATTTATTCCTTTGTGTTCCGTTCCTGTCCCGTCGGTTCCTTGTTTAGTATTCACCATGCTGTGATTGCGTTTCGCCCTGTCCTGTCGTGTTTTTGCTGTGATTGTGTATCGCCCTGTCCTGTCGTGTTTTTTGCCTTCATCAGATGCTGCGTGTGAGCAGGTGTCTCTGTCTACTACGGCCTGCGCCTACCCGGCTTTACCTGCAGTCTGTGGCCGCTTCTCCAGTTATTCCCCTCTACAGACTAGAGGATTTCTGTTATTCCCTGTTTGGACTTAAATAAACTCTGTTTCTGTTAAGTCGCTTTTGGGTCCTCTTTCACCTGCATGACACAACATTCATTTCCAACGTATTTTACTTAATCTGGTAAAAACTGCTGAATGATTCCCCCCCCAAAATTATGTGATTGATTTATTTTGATGATATACCAGAAGTCTCCAAAACGGGTGACCTGCTTACAAAGAGCCCCCAAAAAATCGTATCAAATTTGAAAATGTCCTAGGCTCTCTCTCACCTGTGACAAAATCTAGGCTAAACAAAAGAAAAATAAGAGTGAATTTCTATTTCCTATTTTACATTTCAAGACAACATATGAGGGGTCTTCTTACCTTCAACAGACTTTCCAATACTGTGCAGGTGTGTGAAGTCGAAGGTGTTGTTAACGTCCCGCAGGTATCTCTCCACCTCCACGGTGTTGTGATAACGGAACTCCAAGCTGACACCGGACGACACCAACTTCCCGAGGTATAGGCAGAGCGCAAAAAGAAACATCGTCTCGTACGGGACAGTGACAACCTAACCCACAAAAACCAAGTTTAAGAAAAAAAAAAAACGTTAAGCAGATTTAAAATAAAATACAACACCGTCAAATATGAACCAAAAATCTCACGAGGACATAGTAGCCACGCGCACAACTTGACACTGAAGTCAGCAATAATGTCAATGAGCAGCGCCAGTGTGCAGTTACCTGGCGTTACGGTTCTCAATACACTAGGTTTAGCATTTTCTCTCAAATTATAGCCATCTAAATGACAACATGTTGCAAGCAATTCTTATTTTTAGGCCGGAATAAAAACGTGTCTATAGAAGTGTAAGCTAGGCTATCAATAAACATGTCTAAAATACATCAAAATACACTAAATTCACAAAAAAAATGTTTATAGCCTATTCACATGACATTCAACATTACCTTATTGCTAAATGTATATTTCCTGCAGCTCGCTGTGTGCGCACAACTTCTTCTGTGAAGACGTCTCTTGAAGTCAGTCACACCGCCGTCACCCTCGCCTGTCCGACCGCATTCATAACAACTGTTTATAAGTTCCAAATGGCTCGAATGGTTCTTAGTGGACAGATCAACCTTCCCCCCGACCACATTACACCGTCGGGTCCCCTGCCTGCCTGCACACCGCCCTGAATGGCATTATCACTATATTCACACACCGCAAGTTTTTATACAGTAGCCAGCAGAGGCGAGGCGGAGCTAAGCAGTTCTCAACTCAACATGATCTCACGGTTTTACCATTTTGACGTTTATCCATATTTGTCCCAACGTACAATTTGGAAGTTACTCCAAATGCAAATGTAGAAGTTGTCAAATGTTGAAGTTAAGGTAAGTGTTAAGGTTTGATAGGGTTTAAAAAATGTTTATTATATATATATATATATATATATATATATATATATACATTTTTATATACATATATTTATATATATACAAATAGTCTACCACTGCGAATAAGGTGCCATTTGGGAGACTAGAAGGTGGGATCCCTGAGGGCTTCACCTGCAGGTGTGTGATTTTGACACCATTACCTTTCTCTCCATGATAAGGTGCTGATCAACAGGCTACAGAACATGATTATCCAGATCACGTGCACTTACTAAATAAATAAACACACCTCTACATTATCTAGCCTACAACTATAAAAGCTTTATAGGTGCATTCTAACAAATTCTACCAGACGTCATTTTTTATATATTTAATTATCCTATATTTTTATTCAGAGACACCAGGCAGGTTACCGTTGACCCAGGTTTATTAGACAAAAGCAATGAGTAGGGTTACATGCACACAGTAATGCGGTTATTGTGGATAGTCTGATTAATATAATAGTTCGATTAAAACAGTTTTCATGCTTTGAAAAATAACAACTCCCCTAATAATCTCGTTTCCATGGAGACGTCTGAAATCAGGCTTCCTGATGGAACTCTGGTAAATGCAGAAAATAGCCAATCAAAATAAACGTTCTGCCACAACGACCATGTTATTTATGGGGAAGCGTATTTGTTTCTGAGTTCGGACGTATGACGTTTGTATATGAAAACTACTTCTACTCTGCATACTTTGCATAATTTTTCTAAGGATTGACAACAACAAAAATGATCCATTTGACAGGAGGGGATTTTTTCTTTGGTCAAACTTTCTTTATTGCAACAAATGATGATGGAAACTGTGTTTTTCTAAAAAAAAAAAAATTAAAATGATGATTGCGGAATCATTTTAAAGGTAAGAGGGGCACTATAATGCTCCACTACACATTTCATACTAAATGCCTACATCTTGCAATATAAATGTTTTCAACTATAACAATAATGTTTATTTGCAGAACAAGAATTGTCCAGACTTTCAAGAATACCTGAATTGCTTCGATCTGCTTTTCTGATTGGCTGGAAAGTTTTCGTCATTCCAATTATTTCAGATCTATACGTGTCCAAGTTTCACCATGGCGACCACGGAACTTGGCGACACGTGGGCACATGAGAATTATTACAATATGGCAAACACTTGTCAATTATTGCATTCTATCAATGCTGATATTTCGAGGGCTACCTTAGACATGAAACAGGGGTTGGAGGACATACAGGCTGTCGCCAATTTATTAATACACAATTTGTCTAAATGCGTTTTGGTGAATACTTCAACCAATACATTTTTACTCTGCACTGTTGGTTTTTAAGAAAAAGGTATTTTTTTTTAGGTGTGATGTCATTACTTCCTGTTTTCATCGACATGGTATGTATGTATGTATGTATGTATGTATGTATGTATGTATGTATGTATGTATGTATGTATGTATGTATGTATGTATGTATGTATGTATGTATGTATGTATGTATGTATGTATGTATGTATGTATGTATGTATGTATGTATGTATGTATGTATGTATGTATGTATGTACATGTACTTACCTGGAGTGCCTGAGGGTGGCGCTGTTTACTAATTACTTTATGTGATCATCTGTACTTGCACTTGACCCATGACATCTGATAAACATGGTTCTTCTACCCGCATTCCTGCCTCAGCAGGCTATTATATTACATGGTGTCATATGTTAAAAGGTTATACAAGGACAGCTCAACATTACGAAACATGGAACAAATGAGACCACCAACTACTCTGGACCTAGAAGGAAATCTATCCCAAATGAGACCACCAACTACTCTGGACCTAGAGGGAAATCTATCCCAAATGAGACCACCAACTACTCTGAATCTAGAGGGAAATCTATCCCAACTGAGACCACCAACTACTCTGAATCTAGAGGGAAATCTATCCCAAATGAGACCACCAACTACTCTGAATCTAGGGGGAAATCTATCCCAACTGAGACCACCAACTACTCTGAATCTAGAGGGAAATCTATCCCAAATGAGACCACCAACTACTCTGGACCTAGAGGGAAATCTATCCCAAATGAGACCACCAACTACTCTGAAGCTAGAGGGAAATCTATCCCAACTGAGACCACCAACTACTCTGAAGCTAGAGGGAAATCTATCCCAACTGAGACCACCAACTACTCTGAAGCTAGAGGGAAACCTAGAGGGAAATGCATCGAAAATGAGACCACCAACTACTCTGGACCTAGAGGGAAACCTAGAGGGAAATGCAGCCCAACTGAGACCACCAACTACTCTGGACCTAGAGGGAAATCTATCCCAACTGAGACCACCAACTACTCTGAACCTAGAGGGAAACCTAGAGGGAAATGCAGCCCAAATGAGACCACCAACTACTCTGAAGCTAGAGGGAAATCTATCCCAAATGAGACCACCAACTACTCTAAACCTAGAGAAAATCTATCCCAAATGAGACCACCAACTACTCTGAACCTAGAGGGAATTCTAGCTGAAATGAGACCTCCAACTACTCTGGACCTAGAGGGAAATCTATCCCAAATGAGACCACCAACTACTCTAAACCTAGAGGGAAACCTATCCCAACTGAGACCACCAACTACTCTAAACCTAGAGGGAAATCTATCCCAAATGAGACCACCAACTACTCTGGACCTAGAGGGAAATCTATCCCAACTGAGACCTCCTCCTACTACTCTGGACCTAGAGGGAAACCTAGAGGGAAACCTAGAGGGAAACCTATCCCAAATGAGACCACCAACTACTCTGAAGCTAGAGGGAAATCTATCCCAAATGAGACCACCAACTACTCTGAAGCTAGAGGGAAACCTAGAGGGAAACCTAGAGGGAAACCTAGAGGGAAACCTATCCCAAATGAGACCACCAACTACTCTAAACCTAGAGGGAAATCTATCCCAAATGAGACCACCAACTACTCTGAAGCTAGAGGGAAATCTATCCCAAATGAGACCACCAACTACTCTGAATCTAGAGGGAAATCTATCCCAAATGAGACCACCAACTACTCTGAAGCTAGAGGGAAATCTATCCCAAATGAGACCACCAACTACTCTGAAGCTAGAGGGAAACCTAGAGGGAAACCTAGAGGGAAACCTAGAGGGAAACCTAGAGGGAAACCTAGAGGGAAACCTAGAGGGAAATCGGAGAGGGAAACCTAGAGGGAAACCTAGAGGGAAACCTATCCCAAATGAGACCACCAACTACTCTAAACCTAGAGGGAAATCTATCCCAAATGAGACCACCAACTACTCTGAAGCTAGAGGGAAATCTATCCCAAATGAGACCACCAACTACTCTGAAGCTAGAGGGAAACCTAGAGGGAAACCTAGAGGGAAACCTAGAGGGAAACCGGAGAGGGAAACCTAGAGGGAAACCTAGAGGGAAACCTAGAGGGAAATCGGAGAGGGAAACCTTGAGGGAAACCTAGAGGGAAACCTAGAGGGAAACCTAGAGGGAAATCGGATCCAGAAATGCACCCTTTATACCATCAGCCAGTGGCATCTCAGAGAAATCCGGGAAAAAGTTAAATGTGCCACGTAGCCAGAGATGATTTAATCAAGGTATTCAATACGTTTGACTTGGATGTATTAAAAAAATATGTTTTCCTGAACTTACTCTGAGCCAAGAAAGAAATCTGATGCACCTGAGACATATCTTTTTAGGAGAGTGTAAGAACAATGGATGCTTATGTGGTTTAAAACATAAAGCAAAAGACTGAGTTTCAACAACCTACAGAGTCATTGACAAAGGGACAGAATTCTATGTGGAATCAAAACATGACCAAGTGTGAGGCAGATTACTCAGAGAACCAGATCTCCTGCTAAGCTATGAGGAAGTCGAGGTGCCCGTTGACAAGGTGCATAAGCAAGAGACAACACAGAAATGGTTAAAAAAAAAGACAAAGACCTTGCAACAAACTAGTAAAAGAAAGGTCACAGGGAGAATGCTCACGTTGTGGGTACAAACACAAATCAACAAAAGACAAAGACCTTGCAACAAACTAGTAAAAGAAAGGTCACAGGGAGAATGCTCACGTTGTGGGTACAAACACAAATCAACAAAAGACAAAGACCTTGCAACAAACTAGTAAAAGAAAGGTCACAGGGAGAACGCTCACGTTGTGGGTACAAACACAAATCAACAACAGTGTCCAGCATACGGCAAAAGCATGGCACAGGAAAACAAATCATTATGCCAAAATGTGCTCCTCACACACGGACAGAAAACCGGAGGGTTCACGGCTTTGACAGGGAGAGGACAGCAGGAAATGGGGACATTGGGACATTGGGACAAATGTAGTGAAACAGAGTGAAGGTAAAGTGTGCAGCTCAGCTAGTCAATGAGAAAAAAACACTGAGAAAGAGCAGTGGACAGAAACACTGAAAATAAACAACCAGAAACTTCCTGTTAAGCTGGATACATGAGCTGAGCGTAGCGTTTTGTCCTTGAGAGACTTGAAAACGCTGAAAGTGAAAGTGAGTGTCGATTCCATGCAAAAAAAATCCAACCGAAAGCTAGTGACGTATTCTGGCCACCAGATGGCGCCAAAAAGGCAAAAGAAAACGCTCAAACGTCGATACAAAGAGAAAGTGTTTTGAACTGGAATTTCAAGTGATAGAACAAGATGCACCAGTAGATCCTCGGAAGAAACGGGATTAATAGAGAGAATATTCAATCTTGAACAAAAGACAGAGACGGACATTTATGAACATGTGGACCTGGATGTGCTCCAGGAGTTCATCATATACAAACAGATCCAGAAGTCACACCAGCGGTTCGTTCACCCATGAAAAGTACCTGTAGCACTAAAAATGATTAAAAAACTGGGAAAAGGAACTGAACCGCAATGAAAAACATGGGTGTCGTCGTCAGGCAGATTGAGCTTCCTGATTGGGTAAACAACTTGGTGACAATCAGGAAGCTCAACATTTAAAAATACGGATATGCATGGAACCACCGGATGTAAACAAAGCCATCAAGAGAGAACATGATCCTTTACGTACCATTGAAGAGGTAGTTGCTGAAATACTTTACGCCAAGGTATTTCAAGTAATTGATGCAAACCAAGGATTCTGTCAAATCCAACTGGATGAAGAGAGCTCCTGACTCTGCACTTTCAATACGCCGTCTGGGAGGTATTCTTTCAAGAGACTGCCGTTCGGAATCGTGTCCCGCTCCAGAGGTGCTCCAGAGGTGCTCCAGAGGTGTTCCAGAGGTGCTCCAGAGGTGCTCCAGAGGTGCTCCAGAGGTGCTCCAGAGGTGCTCCAGAGGTGTTCCAGAGGTGCTCCAGAGGTGCTCCAGAGGTGTTCCAGAGGTGCTCCAGAGGTGCTCCAGAGGTGCTCCAGAGGTGTTCCAGAGGTGCTCCAGAGGTGCTCCAGAGGTGCTCCAGAGGTGCTCCAGAGGTGTTCCAGAGGTGTTCCAGAGGTGTTCCAGAGGTGCTCCAGAGGTGCTCCAGAGGTGCTCCAGAGGTGCTCCAGAGGTGTTCCAGAGGTGTTCCAGAGGTGTTCCAGAGGTGTTCCAGATGTGCTCCAGAGGTGTTCCAGAGGTGCTCCAGAGGTGCTCCAGAGGTGCTCCAGAGGTGCTCCAGAGGTGTTCCAGAGGTGTTCCAGAGGTGCTCCAGAGGTGTTCCAGAGGTGTTCCAGAGGTGTTCCAGATGTGCTCCAGAGGTGTTCCAGAGGTGCTCCAGAGGTGCTCCAGAGGTGTTCCAGATGTGCTCCAGAGGTGTTCCAGAGGTGCTCCAGAGGTGTTCCAGGGGTGCTCCAGATGTGTTCCAGAGGTGCTCCAGAGGTGCTCCAGATGTGTTCCAGAGGTGCTCCAGAGGTGCTCCAGATGTGTTCCAGAGGTGTTCCAGAGGTGCTCCAGAGGTGCTCCAGAGGTGCTCCAGAGGTGTTCCAGAGGTGCTCCAGAGGTGCTCCAGAGGTGTTCCAGGGGTGTTCCAGAGGTGCTCCAGATGTGTTCCAGAGGTGTTCCAGAGGTGCTCCAGAGGTGTTCCAGAGGTGTTCCAGAGGTGTTCCAGAGGTGCTCCAGAGGTGCTCCAGAGGTGCTCCAGAGGTGTTCCAGAGGTGTTCCAGAGGTGCTCCAGAGGTGCTCCAGAGGTGTTCCAGAGGTGCTCCAGAGGTGTTCCAGAGGTGTTCCAGAGGTGCTCCAGAGGTGCTCCAGAGGTGTTCCAGAGGTGTTCCAGAGGTGCTCCAGAGGTGCTCCAGAGGTGCTCCAGAGGTGCTCCAGAGGTGCTCCAGAGGTGCTCCAGAGGTGTTCCAGAGGTGCTCCAGAGGTGTTCCAGAGGTGCTCCAGAGGTGCTCCAGAGGTGTTCCAGAGGTGCTCCAGAGGTGCTCCAGAGGTGCTCCAGAGGTGTTCCAGAGGTGTTCCAGAGGTGTTCCAGAGGTGCTCCAGAGGTGTTAAAGAGGTGTTCCAGAGGTGCTCCAGAGGTGTTCCAGAGGTGTTCCAGAGGTGCCTCGACGCAGCATTTGGAAGGTCTGGAAGGTGCTGTGAACATCATGGATGACATTCTTGTCAGGGGTGATGACACAGATCAGCACGACCGGAGACTGAGACAGATACTAGTCAGACTGAGAAGCATTAACTTGAAACTGAATAAGGACAAGTGCAAAATCAGAATGACAGAAATTCGCTACATTGGATATGTGTTAGGCAAAGAAGGCCTGAAACCAGACTCCCAGAAGGTCCCGAGAAATACAAGCCAGAGGACAAAGCGCTTCAGAGATTAATGGGAATGTTGCAGTATCTCTCAGATGATTGGTCAGCCAATCGCAGTATCTCTCAGATGATTGGTCAGCCAATCGCAGTATCTCTCAGATGTCAGCACACCACTGACTCAACTGCCCTAGAAAGAGACATTCAGTGGCACTGGAAGTTTGCACAGGAACAGATCTTCAGAAACTTGAAACACTGCCACTCTCTCTGGATGCCAGCTCAGAAGGCTTGGGAGCTGTGATCCTGCAAGATGGTCAGCCAATCGCATACGAGTCAAGATCCCTCACAGACCGTCGAAAGAGATACGCTCAAGTGGAAAAAGATCTAGTCTAGCGATAATGTTTAGATAGTTTCATCAGTACTTTCCTGTTTCCATGGAAACCAGATCCAGGTGGAGTCACAGACCACAAACCCTTGGAAACAATCGTCAAGAAGTCGCTCCAGAAGGCACCAGCCTGACTGCACAGATCGCTGACGAGACTACAGAGATACAGTCTATATGTGACATATTAAACCAAGAAAACGAGATGCAGATCGCTGATGTTGGATGGTGAACTGGATGTAAAACTACATCGCTCATCAACTTCCTGTTTCAGAAGAGCAACAGAATTGCAGCAATTCAAGAACAGCAAACAGAAGAAGATGAAAGAGTTAAAAACTGGTCACAGTTGGATGGCGAGACACGAGAGGGAACAGTTGCAAAGAAAATACAGCACTTACTGGACCTGCAGGGAGGACTTGACAAACTCAGATGGACTGCTGTTCAAAAGTTCAAAACGTCCTCGTTCCTCAGATAATGAGAGAAGAAGAAATAATGAAGCACACATGGGAATCGTAAAAAATGTAAAGAACAAGCAAGGGATGATCTGTTCTGGCCAGGCAAGGCTAAACAGATCCAAGATGTTGTAACAAAATGTGCCGTCTGCAACACACAAAAACAACAATCAAAGAGAACCGCTCATATCTCATCCAGTCCCAGAGAGAGTTTGAGCCAAAGTTGGAGTGGACCTCTTCCATTACAACGACACAGAATATATACTACTCACAAATACCCAGAAATCTCCAAGCTCAGTGGAACAACAAGCAAACACGGGGTGACCGACGTGTTGTGCTCCGACAATGGAAGACAGTTGGTTGAGTCAAGAGATCTCTACCAGCTGGGAGTTCAAAACATGTCACGTCGAGCCCTAGATTTCCACAGTCAAACGGCCAAGCTGAGAGTGCAGTTCAGACCGTGAAGAACCGGTTGTAAAACAAACGCACGAGAGACAGCATCGGAGATCCTAACACAGCTCTCCTTGAGTACAGAAACACACCCCTGGATGGAGTAGGTATCTCTCCTTGAGTACAGAAAAACACCCCTGGATGGAGTAGGTATCTCTGCTTGCACAACTACTAATGAGAAGAAGACTGAAGACAAAGATCCTGACATCAAAGAGATTGTTGAAGCCAGGAGTCTATCAGCATGTCAGGCTCCGTCTCACAAGAGGACAACAGAGAGACTCTATCAGCATGTCTCCGTCTCACAAGCAGACAACAGAGAGACTCTATCAGCATGTCAGGCTCCGTCTCACAAGCGGACAACAGAGAGACTCTATCAGCATGTCTCCGTCTCACAAGCAGACAACAGAGAGACTCTATCAGCATGTCTCCGTCTCACAAGCAGACAACAGAGAGACTCTATCAGCATGTCAGGCTCCGTCTCACAAGCGGACAACAGAGAGACTCTATCAGCATGTCTCCGTCTCACAAGCGGACAACAGAGAGACTCTATCAGCATGTCTCCGTCTCACAAGCAGAAAACAGAGAGACTCTATCAGCATGTCTCCGTCTCACAAGCGAACAACAGAGAGACTCTATCAGCATGTCTCCGTCTCACAAGCAGACAACAGAGAGACTCTATCAGCATGTCAGGCTCCGTCTCACAAGTAGACAACAGAGAGACTCTATCAGCACGTCTCCGTCTCACAAGTAGACAACAGAGAGACTCTATCAGCATGTCAGGCTCCGTCTGACAAGTAGACAACAGAGAGACTCTATCAGCATGTCAGGCTCCGTCTCACAAGTAGACAACAGAGAGACTCTATCAGCATGTCAGGCTCCGTCTCACAAGTAGACAACAGAGAGACTCTATCAGCACATCTCCGTCTCACAAGTAGACAACAGAGAGACTCTATCAGCATGTCTCCATCTCACAAGCAGACAACAGAGAGACTCTATCAGCATGTCTCCGTCTCACAAGCAGACAACAGAGAGACTCTATCAGCACGTCTCCGTCTCACAAGCGGACAACAGAGAGACTCGATCAGCATGTCTCCGTCTCACAAGCGGACAACAGAGAGACTCTATCAGCATGTCAGGCTCCGTCTCACAAGCGGACAACAGAGAGACTCGATCAGCATGTCTCCGTCTCACAAGCGGACAACAGAGAGACTCTATCAGCACGTCAGGCTCCATCCATTTGGTGCATTACCTCATCACACACTGAGGTTTATCCACAACAAGTCAGTTTGGTGCATTACCTCATCACACACTGAGGTTTATCCACAACAAGTCAGTTTGGTGCATTACCTCATCACACACTGAGGTTTATCCACAACAAGTCAGTTTGGTGCATTACCTCATCACACATTGAGGTTTATCCACAACAAGTCAGTTTGGTAGAGACACACCACTGGTGGGGAAATGGGCATATTGTCTTTATGCAGATTTTAGAATATTCGCATGAAAATCTGATCGCCGATTGGATGGAATCCTAGCTTTTGACAGAATTGCTCCCACTGCATTAGAATACCTGTTGCTTCCCGGATCCAGAATCTCTGCAAACTTTCATTGTAATTAATCAGTGGATTACCGTCAGGCCAGACCACATGCCATGCCTGTGTTTTCTCTTTCATTGGCACCATGACGTGTGTGTGTGTGTGTGTGTGTGTGTGTGTGTGTGTGTGTGTGTGTGTGTGTGTGTGTGTGTGTGTGTGTGTGTGTGTGTGTGTGTGTGTGTGTGTGTGTGTGTGTGTGTGTGTGTGTGTGTGTGTGTGTGTGTGTGTGTGTGTGTGGTAGTGAGAGAGAGACAGACAGTGTGTGTGTGTGTGTGTGTGTGTGTGTGTGTGTGTGTGTGTGTGTGTGTGTGTGTGTGTGTGTGTGTGTGTGTGTGTGTGTGTGTGTGTGTGTGTGTGTGTGTGTGTGTGTGTGTGTGTGTAGAGAGAGAGACAGACAGTGTGTGTGTGTGTGTGTGTGTGTGTGTGTGTGTGTGTGTGTGTGTGTGTGTGTGTGTGTGTGTGTGTGTGTGTGTGTGTGTGTGTGTGTGTGTGTGTGTGTGTGTGTGTGTGTGTGTGTGTAGAGAGAGAGACAGACAGTGTGTGTGTGTGTGTGTGTGTGTGTGTGTGTGTGTGTGTGTGTGTGTGTGTGTGTGTGTGTGTGTGTGTGTGTGTGTGTGTGTGTGTGTGTGTGTGTGTGTGTGTGTGTGTGTGTGTGTGTGTGTGTGTGTGTGTGTGTGCCTTAGAGAGAGAGAGACAGACAGTGTGTGTGTGTGTGTGTGTGTGTGTGTGTGTGTGTGTGTGTGTGTGTGTGTGTGTGTGTGTGTGTGTGTGTGTGTGTGTGTGTGTGTGTGTGTGTGTGTGTGTGTGTGTGTGTGTGTGTTGTCCTTCCTCCTGCCTTATTTGTTACTTTTATTTTTTACTTATCTATTCCTTACTTAACACTTATTTTTTTCTTAAAAGTGCATTGTTGGTTAAGGGCTTGTAAGTCAGCATTTCACTGTAAGGTCTACTGGTCTAGCCTGAAACCCAGACTGAGCATCACTCTGTTCCCCTTCACACTGCTCTACTGGTCTAGTCTGAAACCCAGACTGAGCATCACTCTGTTCCCCTTCACACTGCTCTACTGGTCTAGTCTGAAACCCAGACTGAGCATCACTCTGTTCCCCTTCACACTGCTCTACTGGTCTAGTCTGAAACCCAGACTGAGCATCACTCTGTTCTCCTTCACACTGCTCTACTGGTCTAGCCTGAAACCCAGACTGAGCATCACTCTGTTCTCCTTCACACTGCTCTACTGGTCTAGTCTGAAACCCAGACTGAGCATCACTCTGTTCTCCTTCATACTGATCTACTGGTCTAGTCTGAAACCCAGACTGAGCATCACTCTGTTCTCCTTCACACTGCTCTACTGGTCTAGCCTGAAACCCAGACTGAGCATCACTCTGTTCCCCTTCACACTGCTCTACTGGTCTAGTCTGAAACCCAGACTGAGCATCACTCTGTTCCCCTTCACACTGCTCTACTGGTCTAGTCTGAGCATCACTCTGTTCTCCTTCACACTGCTCTACTGGTCTAGTCTGAAACCCAGACTGAACATCACTCTGTTCCCCTTCACACTGCTCTACTGGTCTAGTCTGAGCATCACTCTGTTCTCCTTCACACTGCTCTACTGGTCTAGCCTGAAACCCAGACTGAGCATCACTCTGTTCCCCTTCACACTGCTCTACTGGTCTAGTCTGAAACCCAGACTGAGCATCACTCTGTTCCCCTTCACACTGCTCTACTGGTCTAGTCTGAAACCCAGACTGAGCATCACTCTGTTCCCCTTCACACTGCTCTACTGGTCTAGTCTGAAACCCAGACTGAGCATCACTCTGTTCCCCTTCACACTGCTCTACTGGTCTAGTCTGAAACCCAGACTGAGCATCACTCTGTTCCCCTTCACACTGCTCTACTGGTCTAGTCTGAAACCCAGACTGAGCATCACTCTGTTCCCCTTCACACTGCTCTACTGGTCTAGTCTGAAACCCAGACTGAGCATCACTCTGTTCCCCTTCACACTGCTCTACTGGTCTAGCCTGAGCATCACTCTGTTCTCCTTCACACTGCTCTACTGGTCTAGCCTGAGCATCACTCTGTTCCCCTTCACACTGCTCTACTGGTCTAGTCTGAAACCCAGACTGCACATCATTCTGTTCCCCTTCATACTGCTCTACTGGTCTAGCCTGAGCATCACTCTGTTCCCCTTCACACTGCTCTACTGATCTAGTCTGAAACCCAGACTGCAGATCACTCTGTTCTCCTTCATACTGCTCTACTGATCTAGTCTGAAACCCACTATATAATCCACTACTTTTGACTAGAGACCTATGGGACTATATAATCCACTACTTTTGACCAGATCCCTATGGGACTATATAATCCACTACTTTTGACCAGATCCCTATGGGACTATATAATCCACTACTTTTGACCAGATCCCTATGGGACTATATAATCCACTACTTTTGACCAGATCCCTATGGGACTATATAATCCACTACTTTTGACCAGATCCCTATGGGACTATATAATCCACTACTTTTGACCAGATCCCTATGGCACTATATAATCCACTACTTTTGACCAGAACCCTATGGGCCTATATAATCCTATAATCCACTACTTTTGACCAGATCCCTATGGGACTATATAATCCACTACTTTTGACCAGATCCCTATGGGACTATATAATCCACTACTTTTGACCAGATCCCTATGGGACTATATAATCCACTACTTTTGACCAGATCCCTATGGGACTATATAATCCACTACTTTTGACCAGATCCCTCTGGGACTATATAATCCACTACTTTTGACCAGATCCCTATGGGACTATATAATCCACTACTTTTGACCAGATCCCTATGGGACTATATAATCCACTACTTTTGACCAGATCCCTATGGGACTATATAATCCACTACTTTTGACCAGATCCCTATGGCACTATATAATCCACTACTTTTGACCAGATCCCTATGGGCCTATATAATCCTATAATCCACTACTTTTGACCAGATCCCTATGGGACTATATAATCCACTACTTTTGACCAGATCCCTATGGGACTATATAATCCACTACTTTTGACCAGATCCCTATGGGACTATATAATCCACTACTTTTGACCAGATCCCTCTGGGACTATATAATCCACTACTTTTGACCAGATCCCTATGGGACTATATAATCCACTACTTTTGACCAGAGTCCTATGGGACTATATAATCCACTACTTTTGACCAGATCCCTATGGGACTATATAATCCACTACTTTTGACCAGATCCCTATGGGACTATATAATCCACTACTTTTGACCAGATCCCTATGGGACTATATAATCCACTACTTTTGACCAGATCCCTATGGGACTATATAATCCACTACTTTTGACCAGATCCCTATGGCACTATATAATCCACTACTTTTGACCAGATCCCTATGGGCCTATATAATCCTATAATCCACTACTTTTGACCAGAGTCCTATGGGACTATATAATCCACTACTTTTGACCAGATCCCTATGGGACTATATAATCCACTACTTTTGACCAGATCCCTATGGGACTATATAATCCACTACTTTTGACCAGATCCCTATGGGACTATATAATCCACTACTTTTGACCAGATCCCTATGGGACTATATAATCCACTACTTTTGACCAGATCCCTATGGCACTATATAATCCACTACTTTTGACCAGATCCCTATGGGACTATATAATCCACTACTTTTGACCAGATCCCTATGGGACTATATAATCCACTACTTTTGACCAGATCCCTATGGGACTATATAATCCACTACTTTTGACCAGATCCCTATGGGACTATATAATCCACTACTTTTGACCAGATCCCTATGGGACTATATAATCCACTACTTTTGACCAGATCCCTATGGCACTATATAATCCACTACTTTTGACCAGATCCCTATGGGACTATATAATCCACTACTTTTGACCAGATCCCTATGAGACTATATAATCCACTACTTTTGACCAGATCCCTATGGGACTATATAATCCACTACTTTTGACCAGATCCCTATGGGACTATATAATCCACTACTTTTGACCAGATCCCTATGGGACTATATAATCCACTACTTTTGATCAGATCCCTATGGGACTATATAATCCACTACTTTTGACCAGATCCCTATGGGACTATATAATCCACTACTTTTGACCAGATCCCTATGGGACTATATAATCCACTACTTTTGACCAGAGTCCTCTGGGACTATATAATCCACTACTTTTGACCAGATCCCTATGGGACTATATAATCCACTACTTTTGACCAGATCCCTATGGGACTATATAATCCACTACTTTTGACCAGAGTCCTCTGGGACTATATAATCCACTACTTTGGGATCTTTATTATAACTTGAAACTTGACATTTTTTGTCCGTGTTCTTAGTTTTTCAAAAGCTTTCAGTTTTTTCAAGCTCCAAATTGTTTTTGTTGTTGCTTTCAGTTATAAACGCACTCTGCCTGTCACGCCCTGGTCGAAGTATGTATGTTTTGTCTTCATTTATTTGGTCAGGCCAGGGTGTGCCATGGGTTTATTTTGTGGTGTGTTTTTGTATTGGGGTTTTTAGTAGGTATTGGGATTGTGACTGAGTAGGGTTGTCTAGAATAGTCTATGGCTGCCTTGAGGCGGTTCTTAATCAGAGGCAGGTGATTTTCGTTGTCTCTGATTGGGAACCATATTTAGGCAGCCATATTCTTTGAGTGTTTCATGGGTGATTGTTCCTGTCTTTGTGTTTGCACTAGAGAGGCTGTATAGGTTTGCACTAGAGAGGCTGTATAGGTTTGCACTAGAGAGGCTGTATAGGTTTGCACTAGATAGGCTGTATAGGTTTGCACTAGATAGGCTGTATAGGTTTGCACTAGATAGGCTGTATAGGTTTGCACTAGAGAGGCTGTATAGGTTTGCACTAGAGAGGCTGTATAGGTTTGCACTAGAGAGGCTGTATAGGTTTGCACTAGAGAGGCTGTATAGGTTTGCACTAGAGAGGCTGTATAGGTTTGCACTAGAGAGGCTGTATAGGTTTGCACTAGATAGGCTGTATAGGTTTGCACTAGAGAGGCTGTATAGGTTTGCACTAGAGAGGCTGTATAGGTTTGCACTAGAGAGGCTGTATAGGTTTGCACTAGAGGCTGTATAGGTTTGCACTAGAGAGGCTGTATAGGTTTGCACTAGAGGCTGTATAGGTTTGCACTAGAGGCTGTATAGGTTTGCACTAGATAGGCTGTATAGGTTTTCACTAGATAGGCTGTATAGGTTTTCACTAGAGAGGCTGTATAGGTTTGCACTAGAGAGGCTGTATAGGTTTGCACTAGAGAGGCTGTATAGGTTTGCACTAGATAGGCTGTATAGGTTTGCACTAGAGATAGGCTTGTTCATGTATAGGTTTGCACTAGAGAGGCTGTATAGGTTTGCACTAGAGAGGCTGTATAGGTTTGCACTAGAGGCTGTATAGGTTTGCACTAGAGAGGCTGTATAGGTTTGCACTAGAGAGGCTGTATAGGTTTGCACTAGAGAGGCTGTATAGGTTTGCACTAGAGAGGCTGTATAGGTTTGCACTAGAGAGGCTGTATAGGTTTGCACTAGAGAGGCTGTATAGGTTTGCACTAGAGAGGCTGTATAGGTTTGCACTAGAGAGGCTGTATAGGTTTGCACTAGAGAGGCTGTATAGGTTTGCACTAGAGAGGCTGTATAGGTTTGCACTAGAGAGGCTGTATAGGTTTGCACTAGAGAGGCTGTATAGGTTTGCACTAGAGAGGCTGTATAGGTTTGCACTAGAGAGGCTGTATAGGTTTGCACTAGAGAGGCTGTATAGGTTTTCACTAGAGTGTTGGTTTGCACTAGAGAGGCTGTATAGGTTTGCACTAGAGAGGCTGTATAGGTTTTCACTAGATAGGCTGTATAGGTTTGCACTAGAGAGGCTGTATAGGTTTGCACTAGAGAGGCTGTATAGGTTTGCACTTTCCGTTTGTTGTGTTGTATATTTGTTATTTCATGTATAGTTCATTGTTTCATTAAAGAACATCAGTAACCACCACGCTGCATTTTGGCCCGATCCTTGCTACACCTCTTCGTCAGAGATAGAAGAAAGCCGTTACACTGCCATGTTAATTTTTTACATTGGGCTAAATCAGGGTCACACAGAGTGATTCTTGGTCGTCCTAAACACATCTACTTAAACTAAAGTATCCACCTCACACACACGGTTATGGGCTTAAAGAAGAAGAAGACACCTGTACCTATAAATGGTGTTTCTTAAAGATGTGCCTGACTGACCTCGACTGTTTCCTCACGTTATTCTCCATGTGGTCATCCCATGGTTGTTGGTTATTAACCAGGTAACTATACAACGGCTGAAGCAGTAGCCTCCGTACTCAACTACAGGTTTAAATAAATGGTGTTTCTTAAAGAAGATGTGCCTGACTGACCTCGACTGTTTCCTCACGTTATTCTCCATGTGGTCGTCCCATGGTTGTTGGTTATTAACCAGGTAACTAATACAAGGACTGAAGCAGTAGCCTCCGTACTCAACTACAGGTTTAAATAAATGGTGTTTCTTAAAGAAGATGTGCCTGATTGACCTCGACTGTTTCCTCACGTTATTCTCCATGTGGTCGTCCCATGGTTGTTTGTTATTAACCAGGTAACTAATACAAGGACTGAAGCAGTAGCCTCCGTACTCAACTACAGGTTTAAATAAATGGTGTTTCTTAAAGAAGATGTGCCTGACTGACCTCGACTGTTTCCTCACGTTATTCTCCATGTGGTCGTCCCATGGTTGTTGGTTATTAACCAGGTAACTATACAAGGGCTGAAGCAGTAGCCTCCGTACTCAACTACAGGTTTAAATAAATGGTGTTTCTTAAAGAAGATGTGCCTGACTGACATTACAACTACATTAATGGGAAAGGATCCACAGACACAGAGGCTGATTATCTTTCTGGACATCTCTTTATTTACAATGTCCGGTTGCCATGGTTAACACAAACACAGGACAGTATGGCAGACAGACACATCTCTTTATTTACAATGTTGTCTGCCATACTGTCCTGTGTTTGTGTTAACCATGGCAACCGGACATTGTAAATAAAGAGATGTGTCTGTCTGCCATACTGTCCTGCCGTTTGTGTTAACCATGGCAACCGGACATTGTAAATAAAGAGATGTGTCTGGCTGCCATACTGTCCTGCCGTTTGTGTTTACCATGGCAACCGGACATTGTAAATAAAGAGATGTGTCTGTCTGCCATACTGTCCTGTGTTTGTGTTAACCATGGCAACCGGACATTGTAAATAAAGAGATGTGTCTGTCTGCCATACTGTCCTGCCGTTTGTGTTTACCATGGCAACCGGACATTGTAAATAAAGAGATGTGTCTGTCTGCCATACTGTCCTGCGTTTGTGTTAACCATGGCAACCGTACATTGTAAATAAAGAGATGTGTCTGTCTGCCATACGGTCCTGCGTTTGTGTTAACCATGGCAACCGGACATTGTAAATAAAGAGATGTGTCTGTCTGCCATACTGTCCTGCGTTTGTGTTAACCATGGCAACCGGAAATTGTAAATAAAGAGATGTGTCTGTCTGCCATACTGTCCTGCCGTTTGTGTTAACCATGGCAACCGGACATTGTAAATAAAGAGATGTGTCTGTCTGCCATACTGTCCTGTGTTTGTGTTAACCATGGCAACCGGACATTGTAAATAAAGAGATGTGTCTGTCTGCCATACTGTCCTGCCGTTTGTGTTAACCATGGCAACCGGACATTGTAAATAAAGAGATGTGTCTGTCTGCCATACTGTCCTGTGTTTGTGTTAACCATGGCAACCGTACATTGTAAATAAAGAGATGTGTCTGTCTGCCATACTGTCCTGTGTTTGTGTTAACCATGGCAACCGTACATTGTAAATAAAGAGATGTGTCTGTCTGCCATACTGTCCTGTGTTTGTGTTAACCATGGCAACCGTACATTGTAAATAAAGAGATGTGTCTGTCTGCCATACTGTCCTGTGTTTGTGTTAACCATGGCAACCGGACATTGTAAATAAAGAGATGTGTCTGGCTGCCATACTGTCCTGTGTTTGTGTTAACCATGGCAACCGTACATTGTAAATAAAGAGATGTGTCTGTCTGCCATACTGTCCTGTGTTTGTGTTAACCATGGCAACCGGACATTGTAAATAAAGAGATGTGTCTGGCTGCCATACTGTCCTGCCGTTTGTGTTTACCATGGCAACCGGACATTGTAAATAAAGAGATGTGTCTGTCTGCCATACTGTCCTGCCGTTTGTGTTAACCATGGCAACCGGACATTGTAAATAAAGAGATGTGTCTGTCTGCCATACTGTCCTGTGTTTGTGTTAACCATGGCAACCGGACATTGTAAATAAAGAGATGTGTCTGGCTGCCATACTGTCCTGTGTTTGTGTTAACCATGGCAACCGGACATTGTAAATAAAGAGATGTGTCTGGCTGCCATACTGTCCTGTGTTTGTGTTAACCATGGCAACCGTACATTGTAAATAAAGAGATGTGTCTGTCTACCATACTGTCCTGCCGTTTGTGTTAACCATGGCAACCGGACATTGTAAATAAAGAGATGTGTCTGTCTGCCATACTGTCCTGTGTTTGTGTTAACCATGGCAACCGTACATTGTAAATAAAGAGATGTGTCTGTCTGCCATACTGTCCTGCCGTTTGTGTTAACCATGGCAACCGGACATTGTAAATAAAGAGATGTGTCTGTCTGCCATACTGTCCTGTGTTTGTGTTAACCATGGCAACCGGACATTGTAAATAAAGAGATGTGTCTGTCTGCCATACTGTCCTGTGTTTGTGTTAACCATGGCAACCGGACATTGTAAATAAAGAGATGTGTCTGTCTGCCATACTGTCCTGTGTTTGTGTTAACCATGGCAACCGGACATTGTAAATAAAGAGATGTGTCTGTCTGCCATACTGTCCTGTTCTTGTGTTAACCATGGCAACCGGACATTGTAAATAAAGAGATGTGTCTGTCTGCCATACTGTCCTGCGTTTGTGTTAACCATGGCAACCGGACATTGTAAATAAAGAGATGTGTCTGTCTGCCATACTGTCCTGTGTTTGTGTTAACCATGGCAACCGGACATTGTAAATAAAGAGATGTGTCTGTCTGCCATACTGTCCTGTGTTTGTGTTAACCATGGCAACCGGACATTGTAAATAAAGAGATGTGTCTGTCTGCCATACTGTCCTGTGTTTGTGTTAACCATGGCAACCGGACATTGTAAATAAAGAGATGTGTCTGTCTGCCATACTGTCCTGTTCTTGTGTTAACCATGGCAACCGGACATTGTAAATAAAGAGATGTGTCTGTCTGCCATACTGTCCTGCGTTTGTGTTAACCATGGCAACCGGACATTGTAAATAAAGAGATATGTTTGTCTGCCATACTGTCCTGTGTTTGTGTTAACCATGGCAACCGGACATTGTAAATAAAGAGATGTGTCTGGCTGCCATACTGTCCTGTGTTTGTGTTTACCATGGCAACCGGACATTGTAAATAAAGAGATGTGTCTGTCTGCCATACTGTCCTGCGTTTGTGTTAACCATGGCAACCGGACATTGTAAATAAAGAGATGTGTCTGTCTGCCATACTGTCCTGCGTTTGTGTTAACCATGGCAACCGGACATTGTAAATAAAGAGATGTGTCTGTCTGCCATACTGTCATGTGTTTGTGTTAACCATGGCAACCGGACATTGTAAATAAAGAGATGTGTCTGTCTGCCATACTGTCCTGCGTTTGTGTTAACCATGGCAACCGGACATTGTAAATAAAGAGATGTGTCTGTCTGCCATACTGTCCTGCGTTTGTGTTAACCATGGCAACCGGACATTGTAAATAAAGAGATGTGTCTGGCTGCCATACTGTCCTGCGTTTGTGTTAACCATGGCAACCGGACATTGTAAATAAAGAGATGTGTCTGTCTGCCATACTGTCCTGTGTTTGTGTTAACCATGGCAACCGGACATTGTAAATAAAGAGATGTGTCTGGCTGCCATACTGTCCTGTGTTTGTGTTAACCATGGCAACCGGACATTGTAAATAAAGAGATGTGTCTGTCTGCCATACTGTCCTGTGTTTGTGTTAACCATGGCAACCGGACATTGTAAATAAAGAGATGTGTCTGTCTGCCATACTGTCCTGCGTTTGTATTAACCATGGCAACCGGACATTGTAAATAAAGAGATGTGTCTGTCTGCCATACTGTCCTGTGTTTGTGTTAACCATGGCAACCGGACATTGTAAATAAAGAGATGTGTCTGTCTGCCATACTGTCCTGTGTTTGTGTTAACCAAGGCAACCGGACATTGTAAATAAAGAGATGTGTCTGTCTGCCATACTGTCCTGCGTTTGTATTAACCATGGCAACCGGACATTGTAAATAAAGAGATGTGTCTGTCTGCCATACTGTCCTGTGTTTGTGTTAACCAAGGCAACCGGACATTGTAAATAAAGAGATGTGCCTTTAATGTATTTTTTATTTTTATTTTTATTTTATTTCACCTTTATTTAACCAGGTAGGCAAGTTGAGAACAAGTTCTCATTTACAATTGCGACCTGGCCAAGATAAAGCAAAGCAGTTCGACAGATACAACGACACAGAGTTACACATGGAGTAAAACAAACATACAGTCAATAATACAGTATAAACAAGTCTATATACAATGTGAGCAAATGAGGTGAGAAGGGAGGTAAAGGCAAAAAAGGCCATGGTGGCAAAGTAAATACAATATAGCAAGTAAAACACTGGAATGGTAGTTTTGCAATGGAAGAATGTGCAAAGTAGACATAAAAATAATGGGGTGCAAAGGAGCAAAATAAATAAATAAATTAAATACAGTTGGGAAAGAGGTAGTTGTTTGGGCTAAATTATAGGTGGGCTATGTACAGGTGCAGTAATCTGTAAGATGCTCTGACAGTTGGTGCTTAAAGCTAGTGAGGGAGATAAGTGTTTCCAGTTTCAGAGATTTTTGCAGTTCGTTCCAGTCATTGGCAGCAGAGAATTGGAAGGAGAGGCGGCCAAAGAAAGAATTGGTTTTGGGGGTGACCAGAGAGATATACCTGCTGGAGCGTGTGCTACAGGTGGGAGATGCTATGGTGACCAGCGAGCTGAGATAAGGGAGGACTTTACCTAGCAGGGTCTTGTAGATGACATGGAGCCAGTGGGTTTGGCGACGAGTATGAAGCGAGGGCCAGCCAACGAGAGCGTACAGGTCGCAATGGTGGGTAGTATATGGGGCTTTGGTGACAAAACGGATTGCACTGTGATAGACTGCATCCAATTTGTTGAGTAGGGTATTGGAGACTATTTTGTAAATGACATCGCCAAAGTCGAGGATTGGTAGGATGGTCAGTTTTACAAGGGTATGTTTGGCAGCATGAGTGAAGGATGCTTTGATGTCAGCCAGGCACATATTTTTTTTAAAGAAACACCATTTATTTAAATCTCTAGTTGAGTAAAATCAGTCGTTTTCTTCTGGTCACAATAAAACCCATAAAATTACGGTGAACAGCGCCACACTGAGGCAGAAAACCGAATGTTCTATTCTCAGCTAGGCCCATCTTTCCAAAGAAAACACAAGAGGTCAACAAATTATATCTGGGAAGGCATGTGACTGAAATTTTGCGGGTGGGGAGAGAGCGAGAGAGGGTTGAGGAGGAGGCTTGAAGCGCTAGGACATCTTTATGACGTGCATTATCTGAAAAAGGACTCATATACAGGGCATTCGGGAAGTATTCAGACCACTTGACTTTTTCCACACTTTGTTACGTTACAGCCTTGTTTAAAAATGGATTACAAAAATCCTCAACAATCGACACAAAATACCTCATGATGACAAAGCAAAAACAGGTAAAAAGAATATATATAAATCAACTGAAACATCACATTTACATAAGTATTCAGACCTTTTACTCAGTACTTTGTTGAAGCACCTTTGGCAGTGATTACAGCCTCCAGTCTTCTTGGGTATGACTCTACAAGCTTGGCACACCTGTATTTGGGGTGTTTCTCACATTCTTCTCTGCGGATCCTCTCAAGCTCTGTCAGGTTGGATGGGGAGCTGCACAGATATTTTCAGGTGTCTCCAGAGATGTTAGGTCGGGTTGAAGTCTGGGCTCTGACTGGGCCAATCAAGGACATTCAGAGACTTGTCCCAAAGCCATTCCTGTGTTGTCTTGTCTGTGTGCTTAGGGTCGTTGTCCTGTTGGAAGGTGAACCTTCACCCCAGTCTGAGGTCCTGAGCGCTCTGGAGCAGGTTTTCATCAAGATTCTCTTTGTACTTTGCTCCGTTCATCTTTGCCTCGATCCTGACTAGTCTCCCAGGCCCTGCTGCTGAAAAACATCCCCACAGCATGATGCTGCCACCACCATGCTTCACTGTAGGGATGGTGCCAGGTTTCCTACAGATGTGACTGACGCTTGGTATTCAGTCCAAAGAGTATTATCTTGGTTTCATCAGACCAGATAATCTTGTTTCTCATGGTCTGTTAGTCCTTTAGGTGCCTTTTGGAAAACTCCAAGCAGGCTGTCATGTGCCTTATACTGAGGCGTGGCATCCGTCTGGCCACTCTACCATAAGGGCCTGATTGGTGGAGTGCTGTAAAGGTAGTTGTCCTTCTGGAAGGTTCTCCCATCTCCACAGAGGAACTCTGGAGCTCTGTCAGTGACCATCGGGTTCTTGGTCAACTCCCTGACCATGCCCCTTTCCCCCGATTGCTCAGCTTGGCCGGGCGGCCAGCTCTAGAAAGAGTCATGGTGGTTTGAAACTTCTTCCATTGAAGAATTATGGAGGTTTTTTGTTTTAATACATTTGTAAAAATGTCAACAAAAAAACCGTTTTTGTCAAAGTGGGGTATTGTGTGTAGATTGGTGAGGGGGGGAAACATTTTGTAACGTAACAAAATGTGTAAAAAGTCAAGGGGTCTGAATACTTTCCAAATGCACTGAGAAATAAAACACGTTTCAACCAATATGATCTAGTACATAAACACTTCAACCCATATGATCTAGTACACAATAAACACACTTCAACCCTTATGATCTAGTACATAAACACTTAAACCCATATGATCTAGTACATAAACACTTCAACCCTTATGATCTAGTACATAAACACTTCAACCCTTATGATCTAGTACATAAACACTTCAACCCTTATGATCTAGTACACAATAAACACTTCAACCCATATGATCTAGTACATAAACACTTCAACCCATATGATCTAGTACATAAACACTTCAACCCTTATGATCTAGTACACAATAAACACTTCAACCCATATGATCTAGTACATAAACACTTCAACCCTTATGATCTAGTACATAAACACTTCAACCCATATGATCTAGTACATAAACACTTCAACCCATATGATCTAGTACATAAACACTTCAACCCATATGATCTAGTACACAATAAACACTTCAACCCATATGATCTAGTACACAATAAACACTTCAACCCTTATGATCTAGTACATAAACACCTCAACCCATACGATCTAGTACACAATAAACACTTCAACCCTTATGATCTAGTACATAAACACTTCAACCCTTATGATCTAGTACATAATAAACACTTCAACCCATATGATCTAGTACACAATAAACACTTCAACCCTTATGATCTAGTACATAAACACTTCAACCCTTATGATCTAGTACACAATAAACACTTCAACCCATACGATCTAGTCCACAATAAACACTTCAACCCATATGATCTAGTACACAATAAACACTTCAACCCATATGATCTAGTACACAATAAACACTTCAACCCATACGATCTAGTACACAATAAACACTTCAACCAGTGAAGAGTAGCCTGCACTGTACAGAACACAGTTCATCAATGAAGAGTAGCCTACACTGTACAGAACACAGTTTATCAGTGAAGGGTAGCCTACACTGTACAGAACACAGTTTATCAGTGAAGGGTAGCCTACACTGCACAGAACACAGTTTATCAGTGAAGAGTAGCCTACACTATACAGAACACAGTATATCAGTGGAGAGTAGCCTACACTATACAGAACACAGTTTATCAGTGGAGAGTAGCCTACACTATACAGAACATAGTTTATCAGTGGAGAGTAGCCTACACTATACAGAACATAGTTTATCAGTGGAGAGTAGCCTACACTATACAGAACATAGTTTATCAGTGGAGAGTAGCCTACACTATACAGAACACAGTTTATCAGTGGAGAGTAGCCTACACTATACAGAACACAGTTTATCAGTGAAGAGTAGCCTACACTATACAGAACACAGTTTATCAGTGAAGGGTAGCCTACACTATACAGAACACAGTTTATCAGTGAAGAGTAGCCTACACTGTACAGAACACAGTTTATCAGTGAAGGGTAGCCTACACTATACAGAACACAGTTTATCAGTGAAGAGTAGCCTACACTATACAGAACACAGTTTATCAGTGAAGGGTAGCCTACACTATACAGAACACAGTTTATCAGTGAAGAGTAGCCTACACTATACAGAACACAGTTTATCAGTGGATGGTAGCCTACACTATACAGAACACAGTTTATCAGTGAAGAGTAGCCTACACTGTACAGAACACAGTTTATCAGTGGAGAGTAGCCTACACTATACAGAACACAGTTTATCAGTGAAGAGTAGCCTACACTATACAGAACACAGTTTATCAGTGGAGAGTAGCCTACACTATACAGAACACAGTTTATCAGTGGAGAGTAGCCTACACTATACAGAACACAGTTTATCAGTGAAGAGTAGCCTACACTATACAGAACACAGTTTATCAGTGGAGAGTAGCCTACACTGTACAGAACACAGTTTATCAGTGGAGAGTAGCCTACACTATACAGAACACAGTTTATCAGTGAAGAGTAGCCTACACTATACAGAACACAGTTTATCAGTGGAGAGTAGCCTACACTATACAGAACACAGTTTATCAGTGAAGAGTAGCCTACACTATACAGAACACAGTTTATCAGTGGAGAGTAGCCTACACTATACAGAACACAGTTTATCAGTGAAGAGTAGCCTACACTATACAGAACACAGTTTATCAGTGAAGAGTAGCCTACACTGCACAGAACAATTGCAGATATCAATTGCATTTTTGATACAAGTAAAATCTATGGTCACATTTGTGTTTTTCTTTCATTTTTAAGAGGAATATATCTCCCAGTGGTTTCCTATTGAAATGCATTTATACCTATTGTTGCCAGGAGTCGGAGGCAAATAGTACGTTTTGTCTTCACACCTGGTCACTTAAAAAAAAATGAAATGCTGTAACTTCCTCATTCTTCTGAGAGAAGCCTAACGGGACAGACGCAAACGTTATCCTGCCGCATCTTGTCTCCTGTTTTACAGGTTGGTACTATTAACAAACACACAATGTCACAAAATAGTAATTGGACAAGGTTAGCTAAATGTAGACGAGTCTGTATAGGAGTTGTGAAGTGTGTACTGGTTAATATAACCGAATAGAACAAGGCTTCGTTTTCCGGACTTGTAGGCGAGTTATTGCGAAAGTGGGTGGGGGAGGAGACTGGCGTCAAGTAGAAACACAATGTCGAGGGCTGGAAATGAAATGGAAATGAGTGAGGACGAGTTACGTGAAGTGGGAGGTGTAGTGAGCAGCTCGGGAACCGGAGCCTCACATAAACGGACATGTTAAAGAAGTATCTGGTCCAGTAGGAGGGACATTTTTGGAGAGTAAGATCCTGGCCTTTTTGGCGGGTCCATTTGTAGTTTCAGTGTGGGTGTAAAATGAGTTGAGTCGGTGAAGGTAATCTGTAGTGGGCTTGTGATGTGTTCTTCTTCCGCCTTGGTGTTCTTCTTCCGCCTTGGTGTTCTTCTTCCGCCCCCCCCCCCCCATCTTGTTGTGATGTAGGCAGGGTGGAGTGAATGGTGAGACAGAAGAGTCAGTAGCTCTATTCGGACGCGATAATCTATCCATGATAATATGAAACAGGTTCAGGGATAAAAGTGTGTTTGATTAAATGTTCCTAAACAAAGAGGAAGACATAATACCAACTGTGGTCCCCATTCAAATCACATTGGACCAATCATGACAAGTGAAAACTAGTGAGGTGAGAACGCATGTTATAATTGATTTGGTGTCATGTTTATTTTTGTTCAAACTGAGCACTTTTGTTAAATTGAGTCCATGAATTAATGTTTAATCATGTTGGGGGGCTGTTAGTCGAGCATGAATTAATGTTGACTCCTGTTGTGGGGGGCTTTAAGTTGAGTCCATGACTTAATGTTGAATCCTGTTGGGGGCTTTAAGTTGAGTCCATGAATTAATGTTGAATCCTGTTTGGGGGCTTTAAGTTGAGTCCATGAATTAATGTTGAATCCTGTTTGGGGGGCTTTAAGTTGAGTCCATGAATTAATGTTGAATCCTGTTTGGGGGGCTTTAAGTTGAGTCCATGAATTAATGTTGCATCCTGTTGGGGGGCTTTAAGTTGAGTCCATTAATTAATGTTGAATCCTGTTGGGGGGCTTTAAGTTGAGTCCATGAATTAATGTTGCATCCTGTTGGGGGGCTTTAAGTTGAGTCCATGAATTAATGTTGCATCCTGTTGGGGGGCTTTAAGTTGAGTCCATGAATTAATGTTGCATCCTGTTTGGGGGGCTTTAAGTTGAGTCCATGAATTAATGTTGCATCCTGTTGGGGGTTCTCCTCTCTTGTTTTAACCCCTGTGCACATATTCTTAGCTAAGGAATGTTCTTCATCTGTGGTGCAGATCCACTTGCCTACCTGGTTAAATAAAGTTTAAATAAAAATAAATAAAAAAGGAATGTAATCTAGCATGATTATTCTATGTTTAGAAAACTATTTGAATTGAATAGACTGAAACCGGTTGGTTTATTTGTTATTTATTTTACCTTTATTTAACCAGGCAAGTCAGTTAAGAACAGATTCTTATTTTCAATGACGGCCTGGGAACAGTGGGTTAACTGCCTGTTCAGGGGCAGAACGACAGATTTGTACCATGTCAGCTCGGAGATATGAACTTGCAACCTTTCGGTTACTAGTCCAACGCTCTAACCACAAGGCTACCCTGCCGCCCCGGTGGGACATGACGATGTGCAGGTGAACACAACAGCAGAACACGAATGGTGTTTTGTCAAACATCCACAGATAGACTATCCTAAAGTGTTACCAATGAAGGCTTGTAGCTGTTAGCAACAAACAGTGAGCCATTGTCTTACGTCAGATAGTTTGACCATTTCATCTACTCTGTCATACTGTATCGCCATCGCCAGAGCGGTCCATCGTCAGAGCGGTCCATCGCCAGAGCGGTCCATCGCCAGAGCGGTCCATCGCCAGAGCGGTCCATCGCCAGAGCGGTCCATCGTCAGAGCGGTCCATTGCCAGAGCGGTCCATTGCCAGAGCGGTCCATCGTCAGAGCGGTCCATCGCCAGAGCGGTCCATCGCCAGAGCGGTCCATCGCCAGAGCGGTCCATCGTCAGAGCGGTCCATTGCCAGAGCGGTCCATTGTCAGAGCGGTCCATCGTCAGAGCGGTCCATCGTCAGAGCGGTCCATCGTCAGAGCGGTCCATCGTCAGAGCGGTCCATCGTCAGAGCGGTCCATCGTCAGAGCGGTCCATCGTCAGAGCGGTCCATCGTCAGAGCGGTCCATCGCCAGAGCGGTCCATCGTCAGAGCGGTCCATCGCCAGATCAAATGGCTTCAAATAACAAAAAAATGAAAATGTCTGAACCTCATAATACCAAGGTCAGGATAATGTTGATAACACATTTCTACTCCATCATGAAATATTTGTTTAGTATATTTAGTATATTGATAATGACTAACTGGTTTTGATAAGCTTTAACATGCCTAAGAGTCCTCTGAATATGTTATGGGGGCACAATTTATTAGAATTTAACCAGACAAACATAATATCTATAAAGATTATTAACATTCTTTATAAATTTCTCTACAGGAAGAACACTGTCACCGATTGTCCTTTTCTAGCGGAGACTCAGGCCGAACAGATAAAGGGGAAATCACCTGTACCGAACCTGGCAACATAATAGAAGTTCTCAGAAGAAATGAGATCTTCTGTAAATTAATGAAAAAGGTGAAGGGGAGAGAAGTTGTCATTGTGAATGAAAAAGGGGCCATAGCGGAGCACTTTCCATGTTGCTTAATTAAGAAAGATGAGCTCCTCGTTATATTCACTTTCCCTAAATCTAAAACACCGGCCATAGATGAGAAAAGGGAACTTGCACAGGGAAAAGAGCAACAGCAAAAATCCTCATTTGTCACTTTCTGTGTTGGGGTAACAGGTGGGAAAAATATCACAAGCAAGGAGGTACTTAAACACCCAAAACATAAGCATTTTAGCCCTCTGTGTATCTATGCAAAATGTGGGGATACAGTCAAGTCAGCTCTGGAAGCAGATGGGCGTTTCTCAGACATAGTGTTTGCAGAAACATGTACACTTTGTGAGGAACCCCAAAAACAAACAAATATTACTATGTCCACTGTAGTAAACAAGCTAAAAGATCGCAGATTTCAAATTTTTCTAAAGGAACCAACAAACAGAGAAGTGCTTGGCACCACAAAATCAAAGATTTCTGACACAAGATTCAAATCTGAGGGTGACACCACACAACCCTCTCAGTCCAACTCAAGTGCAAAATCGGAGGAGGGGCCCTCTCAGTCCAACTCAAGTGCAAAATCGGAGGAGGGGCCCTCTGTGGGAAATATGACACAGGAGCGACAGGAAATACAGGCAAATAAGAAACAAAAATACATTCCCATGCCAGATTCTAGGGAAATTCATCAGATCTTATGCGACCAGTTTAAACGTTTACAAGATCACATGAAGAGTAGGTATCCACAGGAGAAATCTGAGTCTGAAGTGATAGAGTTGATGAGGGAGGAATTTGGTAAGAAACCGGAGAGTTTTACTGAAGTGTACAGGTTAACAGAGCTGGCAGAAGTGACCACCTCAGTCTGTAAGGTCGAGCACGAATTCATCGAAGGAACAGGTTTCCTGCTGTTCGATAACTTCATCCTGACAAATGGTCATTTGTTCAAGGATGAAGGTGTACTTCAGGGAAAGAGACTGTCGGTTCCCACAACTGTCACGTTTAATTTTGACAACCCACTTGGATCAGGTCAGTGGAAGGTAAATGTTAAACCAGAAGTGGTTGCCCTCCAATATGGAGTTGATAGGTGGAGGCGTCAGGTTGACTATGCCATACTGGAGTTGAGTACCCCATTAAAAGGCTATAAGTTGCCTCCAGGTGTCCTTCAGAAGTATGGCCCAGTCCCTCAGACAGGTGGGATCTACATCGTTGGCCATCCAGATGGAGGCGTTAAAAAGATGGACTCCACGACCATAATAGAGGTGGAACAAAGAAATGCAGCTGAGATCAAACATTTAGGAGAGAACGAGAGCTCCATCATGTCAATCAAAGAAAGCATTTTGGGTGATGAGTTGGACAAAGAGTTTAATGAGCAGATAATGCAGGGAATCTGAATGTGCTGACCTATAACACCTTCTGCTTTAATGGAGCCTCTGGGTCTCCGTTATAAATCCCAGTCATTGTCAAGTAATTAATGGCATCCCAGTATATGGCTGCCAGGTGATTGCCATGCATACTGGTGGCTTTTTGTACAAATGTAAGGAAACTCTTGAAACTCAGAGTGTGATTGAATATGCAATCCCTCTCAGGACCATTCTAGAAAACGTATTGGTCTACTTGGTGGAGACAAACGATGTTCAAATGTTGTCAAGATTCACCGATGTTGCCATGGAAAACCCACATCTGTTTGAGCTCATTGCACGTCTTATCATCGAGGTGACGGCCACATTGCCGCCTGGATACTCTGATATCCTTGACGGAATATGGAAGACAATATCACGAAGTCGTAAAAGAGATGAGATGCAGAAATTGATCATTGAAATAAGTGTAGGTACATCAAGGATCGGATTGAGATGCTGAGCTGTGTTTTAACAGAAGTTAGGGCGGCTGTGTGTCGGGAAGCAGCTTTAGGACATTTAAATAAATAAAAATAATGCTTTTATTGTCACACACACAGCAGATATGTGCAGTGAAATGGATTGTTTTACAGGGTCAGCCATAGTAGTACAGCACCCTGGAGCACCTTTAGTATTTGAACCAGTGACCTTTCAGTTGCAACACTCTAACCTCTAGGCTACCCGCCTTCCCCTTCGCTTATTTGCAACTGTAGACGTAAGCTATAGAGGGATATGGTGATGTGCCCATATTATTTAGGAAAGCCACGGTATCACATATCATCGCTGTCGGGTGAAAACCTCTGGTCTCTGAAACACACTTTTTAGGATATTGAAGGGAAAAAAACGGCCATATTTTACCCATTAAACAAACATTACATTTCAAAACTACTGAAGATATCTTGTATCTTGCATTTTAGTTGTCCTAGAGTCATGAAATGTTCCACCAATATACATATAAAAGAAATGAAAATGGTTTTCATCAGACACATGACAATACATTGAATAGACTGCAGATGTTTACTTTGTAATGCAGCAATAAAGGTAGAAGAGCCAATGCTGTATCAGGAATATAGTGACTGGAAAAGGGGGATGGAAACATCCCCTGGTAATCTCCTTTGGCCAGAACTTCATAACAGAGTTTACAGACTCATCAAAAGATACAGGTTTGACACACTGGGTTGAACAAATCATAGTTTGGGTATATTGATTATGGTGAATCATTATTCGTTGTTGTTGTTGTTGTTGTTGTTGTTGTTGTTTTTACTCATGTTTAATTCAATCATTGTTATGTCTTGAATTCATTTATTGAATCCTATCCTTTATTATTTTATAGAGAATATCTTGCTTTGTTAAATTAGTAGACTTTTAAATACTTTACTGATTGTATTGTACAGAGAGCAGGACTGCCCTGTCTCTCTCTCTAGACCTGGTTGTTATTAGCAGGACTGCCCTGTCTCTCTCTCTAGACCTGGTTGTTATTAGCAGGACTGCCCTGTCTCTCTCTCTAGACCTGGTTGTTATTAGCAGGACTGCCCTGTCTCTCTCTCTAGACCTGGTTGTTATTAGCAGGACTGCCCTGTCTCTCTCTCTAGACCTGGTTGTTATTAGCAGGACTGCCCTGTCTCTCTCTCTAGACCTGGTTGTTATTAGCAGGACTGCCCTGTCTCTCTCTCTAGACCTGGTTGTTATTAGCAGGACTGCCCTGTCTCTATCTCTAGTCTCTCTCTCTCTAGACCTGGT